>NC_079157.1:99089735-99393402 GCF_947563725.1 Argiope bruennichi
ACCCGCACCGTATACTTCAAGTATGGCTGGGAATTCCGTTTTTTTTTAAAGGAAAATATTTGCGCATTAACATTTAAATTCCTTACTAAAGGAAAATTTTTAAAGAAATAATAAAACGTTTGGCAACATTTCAATACTTGTTTACAAAACTAGAATTCACAAAACCCTTATTTTGATGGTTTTCAAATTTCGTACTTAAAATTGATATGAGTTATGTATTTAGTAATTTCAAAATTTATTATATTGTGTGGATCATTTATGCGATGATGGACATCCATACCCATTTACTTTCGTTTACCTATCCGTTTCAGATATTTCCTGGAAAAAATGGGATACCATTTTTCATATATTATATTGATTGATCCAAAGTGTTTAGCAGCAGTTACAATGGGATCTGTTGTATTCTAATTTTGATTCATTTTACAACTAAAAGCCCTAACTGTATATGTTGTAAATCGATACAAATTATTTTTTAATTTTATTAATAATTAATAAATTATATTAAATGCTTCTGTTATATTATATTTTTTATTTATATAAATTAAGCCTAAAGTTGCAATAAAAACCATGATCAAAGAGTCACATTTTACGGGTATGCTACAAACATGTATATATTTAACATCGGTTAAATATATACCTAAATATATTTGTTAAATCATCTAAACTTTTGTACTTTTATTATTTGGATTTAATTGTGTAATAGTAACGATGCATGTAACTTAAAATTAAGGAATAAGTACAATTTTTTTTAAATGCAATTTTTAATGATAAAGAAATATTTTTATTCTTCAAATGATATTTCGCAATTTTAGAATTACCATAAAATGCTCTTAACAGTTTAATAGCATAAAATATACAACATTCACGATTTCAAAGACTGTGAGGCACTTTAAGTTTTTGAATATTTTAATAGCTATTCTTTACTAAGCCCAGATCATGATCATAAATTTTATTAATCTTAAAAGAACGAAGGTCTAATTTGAATTCTGTATAGTTAGGAAACCAGTAAGAAATTGTATTATTTAATTTAGACTTATTATTCACTTATAAATAACTTAGAACGGAATTCAAAACTTAGAAGATCACCGTTTCTTGCATAATGAAATGAACAAAAATGGTTACAGAGATTCTAAACAAACTAATGAAAAACTATTTCTACAATTTATGAATACTTTAGCAACTGAATCATTTTATATGTGTTGAAAACTTGAGGCTGGGACCTATTTTCCTGGATTTTTTTTCTTTTGAACAAAAGCATTATTCAAAATCGCCAACCACAAGTGAATTTCAAAAGGCTTTTACAACATTTTAGATCATTAAAGTCAATTTTGGACCCATTAACTTTGTTACATATTATTGCCAAAATTCTATTTATACACTTTTAAAATTCAAAAAATAAACTTTACAGTTTTAACAGCTTTTTTTCGGTATAACTTTATTTTTAAAAGCGTTTAGGTTTTATAAAAGCAATTTATTGTTTTAGTTAATGCGTTCATAATCAAACGCATTGCGTTGATATTAAATAGATTTTCTGTTACATATTTTTTATATGAAAAAATAAATTAGAAAAAAATATCTAACGGACAAATAGAGCTTAAAAA
This sequence comes from Argiope bruennichi, assembly GCF_947563725.1. Taxonomy (NCBI): domain Eukaryota; kingdom Metazoa; phylum Arthropoda; class Arachnida; order Araneae; family Araneidae; genus Argiope; species Argiope bruennichi. The sequence continues at coordinate 99,091,337 of NC_079157.1, forward strand.
ATTAAAAACAAAATGTTTGAATTTCTTAAATGTTATATGAATTTCCTAGGTATCATTTATAACAAAACAGAATAATGGATGCAGTTCGAAAAACTGGACCCTACGGACTTATTTACTTGACATTTTTACGATCACCATTTAAATCACAGTTCCTATTTTACATATTTTTTTTCCTGTCATGTATATTAAGTTTATAAATTATATAAATAATTATGATATTGTAACTTAAAAAAGTGGCCCCGATTTAAATCACACCAGGAGACAGTCGAATTTAATAACACATGCGTTAAAAGATAGAAAACTTAAGACAAATATTTATATACGATGTGTTGATAAAGAATGTTTGTTGAATAAAGCAATTTTCCTCCTGATTTTCGATAAGGAGATGAATAAAAATGTAGCAAAGCAGCATTTGGAATGAATTCTAATTGTCTTATCAGCGCTCAAAGATGCAAATGGAATTTCACTTCTTCGAATTTCTCATAACGTATCAACGTTAACATATAAAAGTTGTCTCAAACGATGACATTAGTTTTACAATTCTTGTTTCTTGCTTAGCGTTCAACTCACCTGAGAGCTTTACATATTAAGTACCGGTAATCAATAACAATTGAAATATATAAATTAGGAATCAGAAAATACTTCCGTGTGACTGTCAGTTTTCTTTAATAGTGAACATTAGTGACCTTATATCGCTAATCTTGGTCAAATGCACAATTTTCAAAATTTGACATGCTAAAGCATTTATCAAAACGTAAGATAATTCTCGCTGCTTTTTAGCTCCAAAGGAAGAAATAAACAGAGCAAAAATAAATTTCATGCTACATCATAAAGACCAAAGAGCTATTTTCCTAATAAAAATTATTTTAAATATTAAAATTATAAAAATTATAAAACCATTTACTAATTTTAAACATAGCTCTTAAGCTACAACCCGAGTTCTAAAGTGCTCGATACATTTGTATAGAGGTTAAAGTTTGAGAAGAAACGAATTCATCTTTTGTATACGAAATACGACATATCGATAAAGTAAGAAATCAGTGAAAACCTACTTCCTTTTGAGTTACAATCCTATGAAATTAAAAACACGCCGCAGAGTAATATAAGGATCAAATTTAAATTAACATATAGAAATTCAGATGGAATATAAAAACTTAATACAAAATACGCAAAACTTGAAAATTAAAGCTATATTATGACAGTTACTTCAATTCCTATTTTCCAGGGACATTAAACTGTCCCGATAATTAGACAAATTAAATACATGTAATCAATAGCGACTGCAATGCCAGAAATTGAAAATGTGTGTTGGTAGCCAGGTGAATTGCTAACCTGAAGGTCATTTTATTAAGATGTTGAATTAAATAGCGGAGATTATGATAATTTTCGTAACTTTCACCAAGAACTCAAGGAAATTATTGCGCAAAGTTATTTTTACAACATTTATATTTACAACCATCACACCATCTTTTCATCAACGCAGATTTCATCGCAGCACAATTTTTTATAATTAGATGGCAACCAATTCATCGTTTCATCAAATAGAATTTATATATTTTCGTTTTTATTTACTGAGAAGAATTACTCTTTTTTTTTTAAAGTTTTTTAAATAGTTCCTGGTAATATTTCACAATTCTAAATCTTATTTAATTATAGCTAAAAATTGCTGCCTGTAAAATATCCTGTTATTTTAAAGTTTATTAAAAATTCAGCAAATTTATGGTTTTTCGTATTACTTTTGTAAAATGATTTTTTCATTATATTAAAGTTATATTACCACCTTCACACCATCTTTTCAACAACGTAGATTTCATCGCAGCACAATTTTTTCAGCAATAAAAGAATCCTCAAAATTAATTTTAAAAGAAATTTTTTATAATTAGATGGCAACAAATTCATCGTTTCATCAAACAGAATAAAGATATTTTCATTTTTACTTACTGATAAGAATTACTCTGCTCTTTTTAAAAAGTTTTTTAAATAGTTCCTGGTAACATTTCAATTCTAAATCTTATTTAATTATAGCTAAAAATTGCTGCCTTTAAAATATCCTGTTATTTTAAAGTTTATCAAAAATTCAGCACATTTTAGGTTTATATATTATTTTGTAAAATGATTTTCACATTATATTAAAGTTCAAGTTTAAATTACTTTCCGTTAGTACAAATTTCATTGCTTAATTATTTTTTTCCTCATTGTAATAGGTTTTTATAATTAACTGCTTTTAAGTAATAAAATGAAATTGTAAAATCGAATTACCTCTTGCAACTGATCAATAAATGCGTCTTTTTCTTTTATTGACTCATTAAGAGCCCTAATATTTCTCTCCATTTCTTCCATCCTTCGAACAAGAATCAAATGTTCCTGAAATCAATAAAAGACTCATTTTTAAAAATTGAGTTAAGGAAAGGCAAGTTCAGGCTACTTAATGAACATAGGTTTATAGGAAAATATTTCTTAACACCGAATTTAAAGTCTTCAATTATGTCAGGAAGCGCGTTTTGTTTAAGGGATGGCATTTGAAGCAATACTTCAATTTTACCAATACACTTATTCAAAAGTTTAAATTTTAGAATATTTTTTTGCCTAATAAGTATTTTAAAAACTTTTGTCTCGAGTTTGAACTTTGTTCAAACACTTCACAACAAAAGCAACTGACCAGAATTTTATATCTTTTGATACATATAATAATTGATGTATTTGTTCAAAGACTGAAATAAAGTTCCGGAATAATTTAAAATTCTTGCAAGTTACAAAAGTTAGATAAAAATCAGATTTGTGAAATTAATGTAATTTTACGCTTTAAAAAAATTCTTAATTTCCGATGCTACATCGTTGTATTAATATTTTGATTCAGTTTCTAAGCAGTATTCTAAACTCAAAGGGTTAACAAATTTCCAATTGATATTTAGTATTTTAGTAGTATGTTTAGAAAATTAATTTTCAAAAATCTTAGAGGTAATGAGTTTAAAAATTGTTTTAAATTCAGATAAAAAGGAATTTTCTTCAAGATTCTTGAGATGTATCATATTCCTACTATTTCGGACAATCTATTGATGATTACAATACATCAGAAGATTTCGATACTTTAGTTATTTTAGTTTGGAAATATGTTCACTAACCTGGAAATATTGTTATCAACTGATGTTTATTACATTTAAATGATTTCCAGATTTGTTAGAAATCGCAGCATTGGTGGAAAAACGAAACACTAATAATTCTGAATTATCTAAATTTGCAACAGTGAAATTTAGAAAAAGTGAAATTCTTGACAAAAATACTCCAAGTGATATTCCTAAACTGACAAAAATAAATGAAATAGGAAAAGAATCTTTGAGGTGAAATAAACGAGGGGAGCTATTCGCTTGTTTCGTCTCGAAATAAGCATACGCAACACGATTCATGCGACTCGTGGTGAATTTTAGTGCAGGAATACCTTTTTCTGGCGCCATATCGCAAAGCTTGACCTACCCCGAAACTGTCTCGCGAGCTTTTTCTTCCCGGCTTTGGGTCCGGGTGGTATAATATTTGGCATTTTTTTTTTTTAAACTAAGCATTGTTTTCGAAAATAATGGTTCCTTTTTGTAACATTAGTAGCCGAGTTCGTTGATTTAAATCATTTATACTTTTTTTTTTTACTTTTTTGCGTTAATAAAAGTAATTATTTTCCCTTCATGTAACTATTTTAATTCTTTTATTTACCTAAAAACTTAATTTCACATTGCATATTCAAATACTTTCCATCATTGCCTCAAACAGACAAAAAAATAACAGATCAAAAGAATGACCCAAGTCTTTCATAAAATACAGGGTACGTGCTTATATCAATATTATCCATGTTATGAGATATGGAAATTGTTGAATATTAAACTACATATTATAGACTTGCGATTTTGTTATTTATTATTGCAAAAACTTTTTGGAGATTAAAACTGTTAGCAAAATTTTTCGAATATAATTTATTTGTTCCTTCTTTGTATAAAACGGAATCCCTGTAAAACGCACTTTACTATCCCAATCAAAATATTGCTTATGAATTTATCAGATAATTTAAGGATTCCTCTTTTCGAAAATAATTAACTCAAAATTTTAAATATTTATTCTGAAGAATGTTATTTTTGTAATTTTAATGAATGGAGCAATAAGATAGTTCTTATCAGGAAATTCAATAATCTTGTGATAATCTAACTCGGTCAAATCTACTTTATTAATTATTCGTACGTAGATGTAAACTAATTTTAGGCAGTAAATTTTAATTATAATTAAAATTAGTTCACAATTTTAAATATATTCTTGTAATAGTTTTTACGAGATTTTCGGCGATTACCATATTTAAATCATTTTCTTTAAAAATAAAAATTACAATCCCTGCCAAATAGACATTTATTAAAACATATTCAGGGAATAATACGATTCGAGTATTTATGTAAAAAAAGGACACTGCAAGTTGGAAATAACAAACTGTATTTGCAATAAAAACCTTACACAATTATAAATCCATTAATGGTGTTTTTATATATACTTGTACTGGCGACAAAAAAATCACACCAAGCTTGCAGACAAGCATGTGCAACTCATCCAAGATTAAAATAAAGCAAGTAGTAAAATATAAAGCAGTTATATATGTTTAAATTAAGCTTAATGACATTAATTAGTTTAGTTATTGTATTTAATTTAAACCAGAAAATATTCAGTTACCATCAAAATCACAATGTTCCAAACTACGAAAATTTAAATTTAAAGTATATAGCTTATATTTTATCTACATAATTGAGAAATGATGCAGGACTATCCTTTGAATCTGTTTCTTTGCATCTAATTGCACAGCAAAAGTAAAATATGGCTTAAATGGGCTTTAAAATGCAACAGTTAACAGAAAAATAATCTGCCATTGAAATATACTGAAGAACGGACAAAGCTGTTCAGAGAATGCAAATTCTAATCACAAGTCACGTGATTTTATCTTGTCCAACACCTGAGTAAGATTGCAATCCCTCTACTCGCCATTTCAACTCCATGAAAAAGGCAAAATTCAGACAAAAATTAAAACCTATTTACAGTACTGTTTACAATTTTATTTTCAGCTATTAAGTTTTATTAAAATGTTTTATTTCTATTTATCGATGACGCATAACCGGTTTCAATACTCAGTAAAGTAAAAAACAGTCTTGTAGTTCTTATATATAGGACTTTCGATCAAAATTGAGCTTTAACGCAGTCGTAGCTTAACAAAGCTTCTTCAAATTCTTCAACTTGGATTGCGTACGGGATATACAACAGTTTCTTAAATTAATGGATGTGAAGGTAAATAGCCTTAATTATCCCCAGATAGCTTTAAATAGATATAGAAAAATATCATCTAGACCAATGATAAATGATGATACAGTAGAGTTTTCGAGCTGGATTAGTTTAATAACTTCCTACTGAAGAGGGAAGGCTGTTTTAATCATCTTATATAGTAATTATTTTGATGTAGTATGCAAACATTCCTTATTGCATGAATGGATTTCAGGAATCTGGCAAAACACTAAACCTATTAATAGTATTAAGGTTTTTCAATAATTGGAAAGCATAACATAACACCATCCTCTGCCCCCGGTGCCTATAGCACTAAGTTATCTAACCAGTTGGATGAGCACAAGATGGAAGGAAAAAGAAAGAAAAGAAAAGAAAATTGTTGATAGAAAGAAAGAGACGACAGACCATCCAGGGTTCTCTAGAGAGAATCCCATCGGTGTCAAATCCTGCACTACTAATTTTTTAGTGAAGTAATAACTTAATGGTGGGGACTAGAATAATTAAACAAATGGTGACTTTCAGTTGAATTTACAGGGAAAAGAGATTACCAACTGAAAAAAAAAATCACACTGAAAACATCTGTATGACATGTATAAGCGTATAAATAATCACTGAAGAGTCAGAAATCTGTAGCGCCCGTCTGAATTCTGTGGTTGATTTATTTTGTGAGAACTGCACTTTTGAAGTTATAACTTAGGCTGATTTTGACAAGTGACATTTTGATCTCAGCTATTGTGTAGTCTTGAAGAGTTCTTGGTATTTATGAATATGGTTTACTATGGAGTGGATCTTGGCGCATGAAAGGGTATTTGATGCAACTCTCCTGTACCACTCTTCCTCGAGACTTATTTCTGGCTTTCTCATGTGCCATGAGCGAGTCAGTAGGCATTCGGTGACAAAGTAAATTGGGGATCCTATCTCCCCACAGCTAGAGTAAGGAAAGTTGGCCAGATGAAATCTGTGTAGTTATGTCGGGAATGGGTCGTGTCCAGTGAAGAAAAGGACATCCGCTCTGTTCCAGTAGGCCGCGTAGAGTGAAACTTTCGGTAGTATGTTGAATGTGGAGCGGCCGGTTTCGCCGCCTTCCCATTCCTTTTGCCATCTTGTCATCATATCGGTTTGGATGATGTTCAGATTACTTCTTGGAAGCTTCATTACATTCCGATCTTGATAAGCTTTAGCCGCTGTTTTTGCTAGTTTGTCCGTCGCTTCACTCCCTGCATAGCCTACATGTGCCTTGATCCATGAGATTTTAATGCGAGGATTTACAAGGGTGAAGTATCTCTTTCTAATTGGCTATTGGTTTTGAGAACTTGAGGCTTGTATACTTGCTTTATTGTCGACGTAAATAGTGACTGGATCTGATGTGGAAAGAGAGGTTGCGTATTTGACTGCTCCATTGAGTGCTAGTAATGCAGCTTGGAAGACCGTGTTTTCTTTCAATAGGCTGGTTGACCACTGGTGTATAGCCATTGCTTATTGCACGATACAAAATGAAGCCCCAACTCCTGTTGAGGATTTTGATCCATAGGCATAGATCCCGAGTCCTTAATCCTGAGACCCACCGTCTTCCAACGAAATTTGATGAGCTTGGAGATGTTTGGAAGGATGTGACGTCCAATACTCGTATGGGCTGATATGGGACATCATGTACGATTCCACGATGTCTGTACAATTCAGTCATTCTTGCCAACATCTGAAGCTGCAGATGAAGCGGTGGCAAGCCAAGGATAATCTGAAGTGTTGCAGTAGGCTTGGTCTTGTATGCTCCTGTGAAATGCTAATAGAAAACTTCTTTGGATGGAAGAGAGCTTTTTTGCTATAACTGTTGGGTGGTAACACCAAACTCCTGCTCCCTGTGCAGGCATTCTTTTGATGATTGTCCTGTACAAAAGTTTTCAGTGTTGAAGTTTTATTCCCCAGGATTTCCCAGCTCATTTGAGAAAATTTAATTGTTGTTGCGCTTTCAATGCTAAATGTTCGCGGTGTGTATTCCAATTCAATTTATCATCAATATGGACACCTAGGTATTTAATGGCTTATGTCTGCTTTATTATTTCTCCCTGCCAATAGATTCTGGGTCCTGCTACCCATTTACAAAAAGAATAAAGTTTTATTTCCCCGTGGCCACTTCTAGATTGTTTATGTCAGCCCAGGATATGAATTGTGCTATTGTTTCTTGGGTATTTGGTTCTTATATTTTCTTTTGTTTTGGTTTTAATGACCAGAACAAAATCTTCGGTGAATGCTAGGATAGTTGTATGGGCAGGCCATATTTTACTAAGCAGATCGTTCGTTACCAAGTTCCACAGAGCTGGACCACTGCATGATCCTTGGGGGCAGCCTTGCTTCTTTTCTCTTATGGCCCAGCCTTCTTGTGTGCTGAGGATTATTTTTCTGGCATGTAGCAAGTTTTCAAATGCGTTTCTTAAATTTTGGGGACATTGGAGTTTATCTAGATATTTAACTATTGAATGGTGTTGGATATTATCAAATGCCCTTTGATGTCCACTTAAAGAACCAGAATCTTGTCTTTCCCTTTTTCCATCATAAATGCTTTTTCTACAAGCTTTTTAAGAGCAGCATCTACGGATTTTCCTTCACGGAATCTGAACTGGTTATTGCTGATGAGTTTATTTGATTCTAGAAAATATGACGTTGTGCGAGTAATTTTTCTAGTACATTTCCTATAGTAGGCAAGAGCTATTGGTCTGTGCAATGTGGCTAGTTTAGGTCATCTTTCAGTTTTTTGAAATAGGATGATATTGCTTATTTTAAATGTATCCGTTAATTTTTCTAGTGAAATACATTTATTAAAATATTCTTTGAAGAGGGTCGGGAAATTTGTTTATTGTTTTTAGAATTAAATTATCAATGCCGTCATATTCTTGTGCTTTTCCACGAGGGAGATTATCAATGACTTGTTTTATTTCTTTTTCAGTGAAAGGCAATCATTAGGAGTGGTGGTGATTTCATGTGTTAAAGATGGAGTTTCCTTCTGGATAGATATTGTGCAAGACTGTTAGTTGAGATGAATGAATTGTTTTCCTAAAGACAGCTCTAAAATGTTTCCCTAGTGGATTTGCAGCTTCAGTGCAAATATCTTTCAAACCATCGCTTTTCGCCCTCTTGACTTTCTTCATATATTTTTGGCTTCTGTCTTCCACTGCAAATATTTTTCTAATCTTTCCTCCGAACTTGATCTTTGGGCCCTTCGCCTCAATGCCTTGATTCTTTTTTTCTACTTCTAATTTATCTGTCCACCAAGTTGGGTTTTCAATCAGTGGCCGTTTATTTCAAATGCTTTGTTGCAGGCTTGAATTATTGTTGTTTGAAGAAGGAAGGTAAATTCTAGGGAAGCCGTATCACAGATTCGTAACATAATCCCCCTCCTAAGGACTGCACGTCCCGGGCAGTCCACTTCAATCCAACAGCTGGTGTAGGCTTCCGAATAATGTGATGATGTTGATGCGTTTGGCAACTTCCGAACTTTCGAAGATGATACATCATTCACTAATCTGCCGGCGAATAACGATCCATCCGAACCTTCTCAATGCTTTCGACCCGAACCTCTTCGTCGTTTCGTATTGTACACCCAGACTTGATTTCTCTTCTTGAAATGCAATGTGTCCCATGGAGCGAAACGCTGGATCGTAGTAAAGGCTGCCGGAATGAATTCTTGCCAGGCTTGTCGATTGGTCACTTTCAGCTTCTTTCATCGAACCAGCTGTATATAAAGATGATCCAGCAGTGCCTTCTGAAGTCCATTCGAAAGCCAGGTATTCGCCGTCATCACCTGAGCTTCCACGGGAATATCTCCGCCTATTCCTGGCTCATTCTCGACACTTGAGAATTGTCCGTAGCTCTCCACACTGGATCTTCTGAAGAGCGCATCCGTTTTTGCTGGAAGGGTCCTTCTGCGACGACGTAGCATGTCCGGATGCACAGGAGATTCCTCGGCACCTACCTGCATGAACTCCTTGGAGAATCCACAGCAAAGCCGAATTCTTGGAGGAAATCGAGGCCTTGACAACAAGGATCAGCGATTCCAGCCACGTAGTCTTCTTCCGTGTGACTATGCCAGGAGATACCAAGAGGCTCGCAGAGAAGCAGTTCCTTTAATATTTGGGACAAATCCAATCTAAACAGGGTCGTATCAACTCTTGCATCCACAGGCATAGGTCGCCACCAACAGACCCGTCCGAAGAAAGTCCATCTTCTCCATCCCCAAGCGCCTGCACTTTCGGTTCCACTTCAGGGGACTCATTCGGAGAAGACTGTTTCAGTTCCGCAATTGTTTGACATTCTCCCTGTTCGTTCCTCTCCCTATTAAACTTCGGTTAATCCTTTGGATGGCTAAACTCCTCTTCGGTGACACCGGTCTCCATTCGATCTTCAGTCTTTTCTTCCGCTTGGCTCCCGCTGCTTCCTTCAATCCCTTCCGCTTGGCTCCCGCTGCTTCCTTCAATCCCTTCCGTAAAGGCTTTCGTCCCTTCCGTAAAGGCTTTCCTTCCTTCCGTAAAGGCTTTCCTTCCTTCCGTAAAGGCTTTCCTTCCTTCCGTAAAGGCTTTCCTTCCTTCCGTAAAGGCTTTCCTTCCTTCCGTAAAGGCTTTCCTTCCTTCCGTAAAGGCTTTCCTTCCTTCCGTAAAGGCTTTCCTTCCTTCCGTAAAGGCTTTCCTTCCTTCCGTAAAGGCTTTCCTTCCTTCCGTAAAGGCTTTCCTTCCTTCCGTAAAGGCTTTCCTTCCTTCCGTAAAGGCTTTCCTTCCTTCCGTAAAGGCTTTCCTTCCTTCCGTAAAGGCTTTCCTTCCTTCCGTAAAGGCTTTCCTTCCTTCCGTAAAGGCTTTCCTTCCTTCCGTAAAGGCTTTCCTTCCTTCCGTAAAGGCTTTCCTTCCTTCCGTAAAGGCTTTCCTTCCTTCCGTAAAGGCTTTCCTTCCTTCCGTAAAGGCTTTCCTTCCTTCCGTAAAGGCTTTCCTTCCTTCCGTAAAGGCTTTCCTTCCTTCCGTAAAGGCTTTCCTTCCTTCCGTAAAGGCTTTCCTTCCTTCCGTAAAGGCTTTCCTTCCTTCCGTAAAGGCTTTCCTTCCTTCCGTAAAGGCTTTCCTTCCTTCCGTAAAGGCTTTCCTTCCTTCCGTAAAGGCTTTCCTTCCTTCCGTAAAGGCTTTCCTTCCTTCCGTAAAGGCTTTCCTTCCTTCCGTAAAGGCTTTCCTTCCTTCCGTAAAGGCTTTCCTTCCTTCCGTAAAGGCTTTCCTTCCTTCCGTAAAGGCTTTCCTTCCTTCCGTAAAGGCTTTCCTTCCTTCCGTAAAGGCTTTCCTTCCTTCCGTAAAGGCTTTCCTTCCTTCCGTAAAGGCTTTCCTTCCTTCCGTAAAGGCTTTCCTTCCTTCCGTAAAGGCTTTCCTTCCTTCCGTAAAGGCTTTCCTTCCTTCCGTAAAGGCTTTCCTTCCTTCCGTAAAGGCTTTCATTCCTTCCGTAAAGGCTTTCATTCCTTCCGTAAAGGCTTTCATTCCTTCCGTAAAGGCTTTCATTCCTTCCGTAAAGGCTTTCATTCCTTCCGTAAAGGCTTTCATTCCTTCCGTAAAGGCTTTCATTCCTTCCGTAAAGGCTTTCATTCCTTCCGTAAAGGCTTTCATTCCTTCCGTAAAGGCTTTCATTCCTTCCGTAAAGGCTTTCATTCCTTCCGTAAAGGCTTTCATTCCTTCCGTAAAGGCTTTCATTCCTTCCGTAAAGGCTTTCATTCCTTCCGTAAAGGCTTTCATTCCTTCCGTAAAGGCTTTCATTCCTTCCGTAAAGGCTTTCATTCCTTCCGTAAAGGCTTTCATTCCTTCCGTAAAGGCTTTCATTCCTTCCGTAAAGGCTTTCCTTCCTTCCGTAAAGGCTTTCCTTCCTTCCGTAAAGGCTTTCCTTCCTTCCGTAAAGGCTTTCCTTCCTTCCGTAAAGGCTTTCATTCCTTCCGTAAAGGCTTTCATTCCTTCCGTAAAGGCTTTCATTCCTTCCGTAAAGGCTTTCATTCCTTCCGTAAAGGCTTTCATTCCTTCCGTAAAGGCTTTCATTCCTTCCGTAAAGGCTTTCATTCCTTCCGTAAAGGCTTTCATTCCTTCCGTAAAGGCTTTCATTCCTTCCGTAAAGGCTTTCATTCCTTCCGTAAAGGCTTTCATTCCTTCCGTAAAGGCTTTCATTCCTTCCGTAAAGGCTTTCATTCCTTGCAAAAGTTTCTCTTGCCCAGTTTTCATCGCATCCATTCTTTCTTGACAGGAGCGCATCTCTTTCACCATCTCAACTTGTCATTTCTTTATTTCAACCAACAGAGCCAGTAACTGCCCATTACCGTTATCAGCCATTTTTGCTTGGGATCTCGTTTCCACCATACACTGTTGACCACTATCACACTTCTGACACCAAATGTTGCGAAATTTTCCGAGGTTCGTTTGGATAGTGGGGGTTATATGGTGTGAAGAACGCTCAATCACCAGGCAGCAGTAGAAAATAAAACAACGACGTTTATTTACACGAAGACACACAAGACAGCACAAAGACAACTACATACAGCACAGAAGACGATTATCTTCAGCCGAGACGTGCAGCATATACAGCAGCATACAGCAGACTACTGCAGACAGTAGAACACAAATTAGTTCAGCACTACCTTCACTCAGTCGCTGCTCAGCTTATCTCTGAAAGGCCAGTTCTTTACTGTCGATCACGACTACTCTTCGACTCCACTGGTCCACGACCCAATTCACCACCGGTACACGACTCGACTCACCATCGACTCCCAGGCAGTTGCAGCTCCTTTTATAGGTCTCAGGGGGAAGGGCTAGAAGCCTCTCAACCGATCAGGAACGTTCGAGGCATATCTCCGTTCCTACTGGATGGATCGGGAAACTTCTCGATGTTTCGGGTATAATCTATTTTGGCGCCAAAGTCGTCAAATGGTCGCCGAGCTCTGGGACCTCCTATGGAACCAGCTATGCTGGGAAGCCGCATCACAGGTTTGGAACAATAGCATTCTCATAAATCCTGAATGTCTTGTGAAGTTTCATTGATATCCGCTATTGGAGATGAATAAGCCGAAATGAGTGTTATAGGTTTGTTGTCCGTCTGGAGTTTGACTGCTATAGTATTTTCCAAATTAGCTACTGTAATTGCTTTATGGATGTTTGGGGAATAAAAATTGCACCTCTATTTGGTGTGGATGTGAAGATATTCCAAAACATCGGCAAACCTTGAATTTTGTTGTTGTACACATATGACTAGTACCAAGAGAATGTCCGTTTTGAATCTTACCACGGCAGGATGGAGGTAGTTGCTGCTTTAGTTCTGCCGAGGTTAATTTGGAGAATATTTAATTTTTTGTTGCTGGAGAATGACGAATTCAGAGCGATATTAGTTGTCACTAATACCCCCTGGTCCGTTTAAATGCTTCTAACACTTTTTTGTAGCAGGCACATCGTGGGACTAGGGCCATATGGTAGATGTGCAGGTTAGTTCCATTGAGTCTGTTCAACTGCGCAGTTTATATAGGTGCTCATTAGACATGCACTTCCAGGTGTGGTGTCGTCCGCTGCAGCGATCGCAAAATGGGATATCATTTTTGCATTGCCCCGAGTTGGTTGTATGGGTGAAGGCCTGGTAGGTAGAGCAACGCTTGACATGATGAAATTCCCTCCGATGAAACATTTCCCAATTAATAGCAATCATTTTCAAGTTATTTAGACGATGAAATGTCTCACTAAGAGCTTCAAGGATGAGGGTGTCGAATGTTCTGCCTCTCATTTTAAAGCGAAGTTTTAGATCGTCTTAATTGGAAAACAGCTGAATGTTCTGAAATTTTGACGATTTTTTTCCAGCAAAAGAGATTTTTCAAGCTCATTTACAGATAAATAAGTAATACCTGAATGTCATCCGTTTTTTACAAATTCAAACTTTGTATTTCCAACCTTAGTTTTCGTTATCTGCTAAAATTTCTGAACATTCCTAACATATCTCCAAGAAAAAAAAGATTAAGTTGACTAAATTTATGAGAAGATTTTGGCTATATATCTAGATGCGCCAAACTTCACCATTCATTGGCGAAACAAATATCTCAGGCTAAGGGTATTCAACTAGCCGAGAATAACAGAAACTATGAAATCCGAACCCGACAAAAACTATTCTTAAACAAACAAGAATCTGCAATCATATAGAAACTTGTGACGTAAGGTCTGTAATCATTTGGCATTAACTGGATTAAAATCCATATTTTCAGATATTTAAAAGGCATCTTTTCCAGTAATACTAGATGATGCTGGTAGTAAGTGCACTCAGCTTGAGACTTGAAAAATAGGTAGAAGAGAAAAATAATTCCCGAGTGATTGATGAAGTTAAATAAAATTTGAGCCACCAATTTAGAAAATTTATAGACTTCAGGAAGAGCAGAATGTTTTGGATATGCTGTGTGTTTATTTCCAGATAAATTACTCTTTTTGAATGCCTATATAAAAAGTTTTGATCAGGCATGGAGTTAAACTAAGCATAACATAATTTTAAACCAAATTTTATTTATCAAAAATAACTATAGCTATTTTGCAGCAAGGGTTGATTGATGTAGACGGAGGAACCTTTTGTAAGATAAGCTATACCTAGCTTAAAATGCAGACTATAATTGTAATTTTTATGAAACCATTAATATTAGGGAAACAGCATGCGTAAATAATTAAACAAGAAATGGCTAGAAGCAGAAATTATTTAAGCGATTCAGTTGAAACAGCATGAAAGATACCGGCTTCTTTATAAAAGGCAATATGTTGATATGCGTGTTTTATCCAAATAAAAATGGTGGATGACAACTATCGAAACTAAGATGTTTAGAGTCTCCGTGAAATCACGGCTGAATAATCTATTAAAATATGCCTTATAGTTAAAATACTCCAGTAACGACTGCATTTCTTCGGGGGACTGGGGGAGGTTCCGAGAAAAATAATTGTGAGTAAGCTTCGAATGATCATTCCTTAAGAGGGTTAACAATTTTGCAATTTAGAGGAAATTCATGGAGCAATCGAAGGCTTTGCTGGATTTAAATTCCATTTGTCTTGCCCATTTCAAAAAACTTTTCCGAATATATGTCCCTACTTCAACATAAGGAAGTTGTACACGCAATTCACCTGCATATTTCGCAGAAACATTCTCATTTCCCCGAATATAAACACTGGCAGGGATCCAAGATAATAAATTATCACTCATTATGGAGTAAAGTATAGTGCAGAAACTAAATTTTCAGCATGAATGGATTATCTGGATTTAAGGTAGCGACAGCTTCTACAGAGGAAGAGTAAGAGCTTTTCCGAAACCCCCATTTATCATATATTGAGGAGCCAAGGAAATGGTATTTAATTTGGAACTAAATACGGAGTAAAACGCATGAAGCTTCCAATCTACAGCTTGATTACTAGAGAAAGATGCCACCCACGTTGTTACCATACTTCGAATCTGTAATAAACCGGCATTAGTCACAAAACATTTCTAGATGAGAATTAAAAATCGAATTAATAAACAGGGCTGGAGTGTCTTTTGGGGAGTTTTGGAATCGATGTTTGAAAGGTAGGTTAATTTCTAACTAGGGAAGAGTACAGATAAAAGCGTTAGATGTTCTGGATAACATCTGGACGCAATCGATGTACATGCTTTCCCAATTAGAAGGTACAGGAAGAACGATCATGATTCGAGACGATTTTCCATAGTGGATGTGAACGATTGTTTAAAATTGAAAGAAATACTAAACAGAGCCTTTTCCCCGTCCTTTAATCCCAAGGTTTTTCTTGACCGGAGATAATATTAAAGCACCATTACACAGCCGACGGACTTAGTTAAGTACGTATTTCAATGTAGGAAGGCAGTGTTGAAGCATGTACAACACAACTGTTCACTTTAGAATTTATAAAACTGCGATGAACAAGAGTTAGATAGGTGCGATCAACATCTCAAGTTATACTGCACAAAATTCGTAAAATGTTAAGCGATCGCAAACGTTTGTTCAGCGAATAAAAAAGCGTGAGGAATAAAAATAGATACCGACCAATAAGATACCAAGATCTTTGAAATGATTCTTGAAATTTAATAAAATACCATTAAGAACAAATTTGATTTTGGATGCAGAGGCCTTTTGAAGTCATGTATGCATAATATTTTCAGTGTAAAAACAAATGTTGCGATTAGACCAAGACACCAAGTTACTCGTTGCCTGCAATTGTCTTTAAATGAGGATGGTATGGACAGATGAAATGTGATTAATTTTTAAAATCAAAGCAAGTCTCCAAATGCTACACTGTGGTGCTGCCTCTTCTTGGCAGTATTTATCAGAATACGCATTCCCCACATGCATTCGAATGCGCCAAGAAAAGATACGGACTGAAAATTGGATATTTTAGAAAAACTAGATCAAAAATAACAGTACTACACCTTGATATTTTAGAGGATAACGGGTGGATGAGCTTGGTTATATTAAGTGTTTCCTAAAAAGTCTTAAAAATTTGATTTTCGGAAATCAACTAACATATAAATGGGGGATTAAAATTTCAGGAAAAAGATTCTTTGTTTTAAGAATTTTGATTTTTTCTAATAAGATCATATTACAGATGATGAAAAACAATTACAGATATTAATCTCAATATTATACCAATTGATTTTAAATATTCTCCTCGGATTAATAGTTATTTATACACGGAATGCGAGATCAAAATACGATTTCCACACTACCTCTTATCCAGTATCGTATTCTAGTTTCAAAAAATAATATGACTATTTTTACAAATTAAACATAAGTGTAGTTTAGCCCGTGTCTATATAAAATGATTATGAAAATGTTTTCTAATAAGTAAATGCAAGGAAAAGTTTTTTTTTTATGGTCTTTTAAAATATTTATCTTATTTTAATAAATCTGCTTTATTTAAGGCAAACATGGTTTAATATACATCCTTTCAATTCAGTGCCCAATGGCTAATTTGTAAATCTTGAATATAAATGCATGCGTTAAAATGGTCTAAATGGAGAAAATTATATTTTATGCAACTTGTGTCAAATTGTCTAATAAATTACGTATGTTTAGCTTTTATCTGGATCCTCTGCTCTGTGTATCAAATTTAACAAAATATTCTTGGAACACTAGTATTTTAAATAAAAAGTGTTGCAATCCAATCAGCAGGCAATTATAGATTACTTCCATGACCTTCTCAAAGTCGATGCCGCCGCCAATTACCGTTCAGTTTTTCTCAAGACTGATTGTACTACGATTATGAAAATGTTGATTGTTCTAAGCTATTCTATTCAAACCTTCAGAAATCGATCAGATTAGATAATAGAAGATACATATATTCATTTATAGAAATGTTAGAGTTTCTAGAATATTTCTGAGATTGATTCTTAATGACCACAAGACTGCATAAAATTTAGACCTCAAACCTTATGAAGTATATTTATAAACAAAAAACAAGATTAAAATTTTAAATCCTTAATAGTCAAATTTACGTCATTTAAATTCTTTTGAAAGTAAAATTAAAATTTAATTTTATGAGGAATCTGAGATATTGTTGAATTCTTTGAGGTGTTACATAAATTATGAAAATTATTCGGTAATGCACATCAGACTTTTCAGAACTCATACTTAGAAAAATAAATGCTTAGTTTCAGAAAAAATATTTATAATAATTGCAGTTTTATCATTTATACTTTTAAGTTGAAATTTTAATGCAGCTCACAGAAAATGAGATACCTAGTGCAATGAACAGAACGGTTAAAGGTCTCCATGATAATATGAGTAAATTATAGGAGTTTCAAAATTCGAAGTTTCAAAATATTTTGCTGCAGAATCTTCATAAATAAGAAACAAGGTACACATAAAATAATTAATTGAAAACCTCAGCCAGCATTAATACTTCCGAACCAGATGGTCGCCAAATTTGGCTAGTAATCAATAAAAACCTCTTCATCGCTAAATATCAGTTTCTAAAAACCGATCAAGAGAAGCTGATAATTGCATCTATGATTGTAGAAATATTTAACCAAAACTTCTTTTTGAAACGTCACTTCAAAGCTGAATTTAAATAATCTAATTTCTGTCATTCAGATACAACTAAAGTTGTAATGATATCTGAATTTATTTGGCATTTGACATCATTCAGATATTTCTCTTCATATTAAAATGGACTCGGTCACTTCCCCCAAAGTTTTTTTTTTCTTTTCGGGCAGGGAGTTGACAATATCTTGCAGTACTTTGTGCTTATTCCTAATTTGTTATTGTTTCAACTACGAAACCTTTTTCCATAATCTAATTATCTTTGTATTTGCTTCTATGGAATACAATTCGGATTTAAAAAGATTGCGGAACTTTTTCACTTCTATACATGAATGATCCAAGGATGAATTTTTATAAAGTATCAATCCTTTTCATAAAGTATTAGGGCGAATTATAGGAAAGATTGTTGAAGGTCAATTAACAAATAGTATTTAGCTGCTGCTCCCAAAATTTGAAACTCAACTTCATTATTATTAAAATTTTCCTATTCCTTTGATTCTTTCAAAAAAATTTTCTAAATGCTGGTATGCTTCTTTGAAAGCCTATTTAAAATTATCCAGGTTATCGCCCTACCTCCCAGAGTGGCACACCCTTTCATAACAACGGAGACCCAGCCTAAGCAAGATATCCCTCTCTTCAATATTCTGAGAAGCAGGAAAAGTGCATATAAGCTGCATAAAGATCGGAAGCGGGTCTTGTAACCAGTTACTCTATCAAATCATTAACATAACGTTCACATTTAATTCTAATCGACAGTAGCAGATGCAAAGTCTCTCATTCTACATTTGCTTTCCCGTGCGAAAGAACGCAATGCGCGATTTTTTCAACTGCTTTGCATTGAGACACTATTTTTAAGCCAGTACTAGCAATTAAGTGAAGTGAGCTCTACCGCCGAATTTTCATTGCATTCACCAAGTTTGAAAATGGCACGATGCTGTATCAACGGGGATGAGGGTTGCGTAAAGTGAAATGTAGAGCATTTTTTCCAACTTTTTAAAAAGCCGCTATTCAATTTCACAGTTCATTTTTAAATGGAACGAGGTAAAACCTCATGATTATTCTATAGTTATGGGCAATTTTAATGAATTTTAAAATGATTTAGTTAAAAACTTGATATTTTTATAGAAATATATAGAAAAATAACTACAAATTTGAAGTTAATAATTCAGGAATTTTTCTAGATTTTTCTGTTTAAAATATTAATGAAGAGGAATGTCAATAACACCAAATAAGAGTAACCAGTATAAAAATGAAATTTTCAAAATAAAAATGCGTTTCGAAATTAAAATGGACTCAAAATGTTATAAAATTTAAAGATATAGAAAATTTGGATACAATTCTGAATGTTTAAGACAGTTTGGCAGAGTGAACAAAGAATTTTCCAACAAATAAGAAAGAATTTATAGAAAAAGGGATCTACGGTTGTATCATGAAGGTTTAGAATCCCGAGATTAGTTGTCAAAGATCATTAAAAACATTAGGAGCCCAGTTAAATAATTTTTTTCCACTCTCATAGAACAAGTGAATACCTGCAATATCCAAGAAGGCCTTCAATAATTTCCGATTGAAATTATTTAGGGTAGCCACCCCCCGTTATTTCGATGAATTGAGTAAATTTACCAAGATAAATACAAAAGATTCAATAAAAGAAAGTAAAATTTGGACGTTATTCGTTCTCCTAAAGTACTAAGTGAAACTTTCAAGTTCAGCTTAAATTCACATTTACATATAAACACGGATTGAAATTATAAAATCAAAATCTAAGCACTAAATATACAATAGTTTACTGACTCGTTTTTCAAAAATTCCCTAAAATGACTAATGTAAAAATAATTAATCCCAAAATCATTTCTTCTATATGCTTAATGATGTATTTACAAGTGTTAGGTAGAAAGCAACTAAGTGATAGAAATACTAAATGCATTTTTAAAGGGAAAATTTAGTTCATTTTAAAGAATTTTAATGAATAAATACATACGGGCCCATGGATGGTTTCATCAGCCCAGTGAATCCTCTTTCCACCAGCTCCATCTGAAAGAATAAACACTAAATTGTACTGTTCATCTTATATTAGAATGACAATCAAGAAAATAAATACATGCCTACCCATTTTCATATCAGATTGCAATTTAAAAAATAAAATCTCTTTATTTATACATACACAGCTATATTTTAATTGGCATCAATACAAATCATTCACAAGAACTCAGAACGATATTTTCCACTTGCTGATTTGCTACCATTATACCCGAACATCACAATTTTGAACAATAAAACGTATTCGGAAGAAAATCCATTCCTTTTGTTTTTATTATGCTTCTATTTTAACTATTTTTAATGACAGCCACAATTATTCGCGCACAAAATGCATTTAACCCTTATGTTCATTTTTTATAGTATACCCTACATACAACTTTATAAAAATATACTACCGCTATAAAATAATTTTTAACTTAGTTTTATTAACGATTGCACGATTTTTTTTTTATTTTTTGATGTTTTTTATAGCGTAAAAAAGCTACCTATATACATTTTTTTTTCTTTTCTATAAAAAAGCAATCTTGCCACGATAAGGGTTAATGCCTACCTGGAATGAAAGTTATACAAGTATTTTTTTTTTCTTCAGAATATGTTGGGTTATCCATTTAAAGGATAGGATTACTTATGAAAGTATTTTTTAATAATGAACATTTAACTTTTATTCAAAATGAAGAAGTGTTCATGCAAAGAGCATTTGCAAATATATCCCATTTTAT
Source organism: Argiope bruennichi (assembly GCF_947563725.1). Lineage (NCBI taxonomy): Eukaryota > Metazoa > Arthropoda > Arachnida > Araneae > Araneidae > Argiope > Argiope bruennichi. Next base: position 99,111,431 of record NC_079157.1, read on the forward strand.
GCAGTTTTGTAGTACAATGAAGCCAATTAAATAGATTCGTTGGAAAAACAGTTCTTTCAATTAAAAGGCATTCAGATGTTTTCTATCTCGTAAATCTTCGAAATTAGAATTGTAAATCATGGGTATTTCTTGATTTTACAACAGAGGGATTTACTCATAAGTGTATTTCAAATTTATTTTCCATTACTAAAACAAATAACAATATTCGTTTCTTAAAGAATTCATTTTTAATTTGAGATGAAAAATATGCTCTGTATGATTTCCCGCTCATAATTACAAATTACTACATTAAAGAAAATCCGTAATTCGTAGTAAGTGAAAACAAATGCAACAGTGAGACATTTTCACGGTAAGTTTTATTGAAATAAAAAAATTAGTGTAATTTTAATATACAAAATATACACGGTATTTAATATAAAATCTTGTGTAGCAAAATTTTATCTGCTCTTAAATTTTAAAAAGTCGTTTTGTGCCAAAAAACATGTCTTTGCACTGGGTCCTATTTACATATTACTTTGCTTTTGAGTTTTAATTTCCAAACCTGTATAAATTATGCTTTTCAGGAATCGTTTAAATGCTTATACGAGGCTGAAATTGAAAAACCGTTTCATTGTTGGTACAATATACCAAGATATATTCTTAGATTCATAAAATTTAATCTTCAAGGTAAGGATCAAATGCAAATTAGATCCATCTTTATCTTCGCTCTTAAATTTAGCTTTTTTCATAGAAAATGGACAAATGATTTCACTTGCCAAAATAATCTTTCGGACTCGGAAAGTAATCGATAAAAAAAAAAATCAAAATATTCAATTCTTTTTGGCTGATTATAGTATTGTCTCGATTATAAACAATAAGCACAAAGTAATATTGAATGAATTGTATGGAATAAACTCAAAAAGCGAAGTACATTTTTTTTTCTTTCACAAGGCATTAAAAACATTTGCTTTCATATTTGATCACTCCGTTACATTTCGTTTAGCTTATAGCGTCTTTACGAAGCTATTAGAGTTACTTTGGGACAAGTATTGTCAAATTGAAACAAGGTCTTCTAATCCGGAACGCATCTCAAATCTTAGAGCTGGATTCGAATTTGAAACATTTTGCCCAAAGCTGAGTCATTAGCATCAGATTTATTATCTCAGCATCTATAGGAACGCAGAATGGTCAAATGCTATCTTTAAGTAGAAACATGCTGCACTAAGTTTTTGAGTCCAAAGAGTCCACTCAGCTACTCCTAACTCATTTTACTCCTCTGTGAACCTCCGCTCTTTATAGATTCGGTGAAAGGGCAACAAATGCTCTAGAAGGCATCTTCATTCATTGTCGATATATCGGCGAAATTCCAGCAGCAACTGAAATTTATTTTCGTCGCTAAATCACCAAGTGACAGCCAGGGGACTTTAACTTGGTATCCATTCAGCGCCCATTACTATCTAACACTAACTACTTCATTTATCAAAAGACTTGGGAAAACACTGGAGCATTATTAAAAAAAAAATGCCAAGATCATTGTCTGCCTTGGTAAAAATATTAACATTCCACAAAATTTAGATGCCCATTTCACTGCCACGTAAAAAACTATCCAATTCGCATAGTAAAAATATACAATTCGGAAGTCCGATTTTTCAACAATAAAACCGAAACTTCCGAAATTGTTACGTCTTGAATAGATCCTTTTAGATAAGCCACTCGAGTTCTTTTGTTATGTATTAGAAAATATGACTAAATCTTACCTTCATGCTCTCCTGCTGGTCGCTTACTCATCTAGAAAAGAAAAAATAAAGACATCAGTTTTTACAAATTATATATTAATATATTGCATGATATCAACTTAATAAATGACCAACAAACGAAATAGAAATGTTACCAGTGAAGATTACCATTCGGAAATTTTATGGAAAATTAGTTATCAATGAAGTAACAAAATTACCTACTTAAAGATTTCGTTTTTTTTCCGATTCTTTTTAATAATATTCCACTTTCCTAGGGCGTGCGTATGGAAGACTGTTCTTAATGTAGACACAAAATTTACACCCTTTTTCAAAAACTTTGTAATCATGTAAAAAAACACATCCGTAAAGTATTACTGCGTAGCGTTGCTAAATGTTAAGCAGAAAACCCGATGTTCCGCCAATCCTGAACAATATGAACTATGCGAATTCTTCTGAAATAACTTCGTACAGAAAGTTTCTCAGCTTTCAAATGCCTTACACCAATTTGAATTATAATACGGAAATGATTCGTTTCTTTATTATTCAGTTTAATTTCGCTATCTTTTGAATATGCAGGACATCTCCAGTTATGAAAATAAGATTTTCCTAAATTTGTTTGTTTAATTATATAACCGTTCTGTTTGGTAACAATACGAGCTCTATTTTGGGAAGGATATCTTAATTTTGAATGCAGGATATATGACAAGGACAATACAATGGCTCGAATTCCCCTCCAAACTTTCTTTTCAGATTAACATATTGTAGAATATTAGATACTCAAGACGTTTGAAAGCTGATAGAAAATAAAAAACTTTCAAATCGTTAATGTTACCAAGTATTAATTGTACTTATTAATATGGAAATGCGGGCATGTTATTTCGACATGTAGAAATATCTGGTTATATTTCTTTTTGGAGCATAAAGGAGAAAAACTAAAATGGATTTAATTATTCTGCACCATGATCAGATGTAGTTTAGATATCATCCTCAACCATCTCCTAAATTTCTAAATCCCCGAAAAATATAAGGACCACCAGTCTCGCGTAAAGGCAGATGTATTTTACCGTATGATATTCATCCAGGTACTTCCAGTTCTGATGCTAAAAATATCACTTGGACGCATTTTCATTATATACACGGAAATTCATTGATATACAATTATTTTACAATTAAAGATTCTTTCTAGTTTATAACAAAACACTTGTTCTTTACATCGGTTCAAAAATTCACAGAAATATTTTTAGATGCTGTAATTCACACATACAAAAATCAAACATCTTCACTTCTAAAATCTTGTAATACAAATGATTTCGAAAGTTAAAAGTTTGATGATTTAAAAACTTTTGCCGAGCGGCGAACTAATCTATTTGAATTTCCCAGCCCTAACTATTGATAAAAGGATTCCCCGGGGTAAACTTTACATGTAGTTTTCCTTCCTATTGTGCTTAAATCACTTTCAATGGAAACGCGTACCAAGCACGTCGAAATGCTTCTGTCACAGAATCACCAAAGTCGTGCTACACACGCTAGCAGGCAATGACCTTAAAAGTAAAGATATTTGCGGCCTGTTGATTAACACAATTTGCCGGAACTCAATTTACGGGAGCACAATCTTCGGTATAAAGATAATTCATTTAGACGATATAAATCTTTCCATTTCTGTAAGGAAGCGGATACTTTGCGAGACCTCGCTTCGATCTCTAGTGGACCGTTTCGACAGACGCATGTGCATTTCTTGCCATCACAAGTGGTTAATATAAAAATAATTATAACAGTAGTTTTCATAATTTTATAAATGGCGTATAGTCAATGGATTTCAAAGATAATTACGACACCTTATTTTAATAATTTTTTTAATATTATCGGAAATCCTGAGCATCAGAATTAAAGAAAATACGAATTGTATTCTCTTAGTAGAATTGATTTGGGTATCACTTCGTAATAAATTGATATAACATACAGTGAATCAAAATTATAAAGCTAGTTACTTTAATTCTGATAATTATAAATTGGGAAGGAAAAAATACATTTGATATTGAACATTGGAAATTATAACTTTGCTTAGTTTCATTTTTAAGGACTCAGTTTAACCCTTTTTGGACAAGAGTGCGCAGAAAAAAAATACAGACACAAGACGGGATCAAGCAAATGACAACAGTCCGTATAGGGTGGAGCATTTTTACCAGCTAAGTAACGTGCATTTTGTAAAATTGCACATAATAGCACGTCAAAAGAAATCTTTGAATAGAAATGAAACAATTTTTAAATATGTAATATGTTTTCAATCATGATTCAATACTAAACACTTTATTTTTTAAATTAAAATATTGAATTTTAATATAATCAATATACAATATAACAGGTAATGATATAAAATATAAAAGTAGAAAAAGTAAATACTATCATTGCAATAATACTTCAAAGACATGAAAATCTGAAAATGCAGATAAGTTCAGACATTGACGTTACACAATTTATATTTATAGGCAATGTCTCGTATTTCAATCCTGCTTCTTGCAAACTGTGCATCGTATTTTGCTGGTCTATTTTGCCATGAATAATTTTCTACGGGGGCACCTCGCAATTGAGGATTGAAAGCTTCCGGCATGGCGGCTAGTTCTCGTCACCCTTGCCGGCATACGAAAAGGTGACTTCCTCTCACCGATGACGGGACACACTTCTTAAGGGAAGAATTGTACTGCGAGGACATATTGAAGTCAAAATTTGATATTAAGCTACAGCGCAGTCATAAGATCACAATTGTGTTCACATGCAAAGGAAACGACAGACGAGCCATTTCTATCAAAGTTGAACAGTATTTAAAAAGAACCTCAATTTAGATACTCAATCAGTAATACTTTTCATCTAACCCTTCACGCGTTGTGGTTATGGAATTCAATTGTACTGAATTCGCGAGACGGACACATTTTCTGATATGTATTCCGTCGTAATTTTTGTAAAGAATTTACAAAATTGATCTAAGGTCCGTATGCACACTTTCATCCATCCAGCTCAAAGCATTTTAGTCATCGTCTTCACATAGTGTCAAGATGTTTTTCGATCTCAGAGTGGTTTGAAAATTAGATATTCGTTAAAATCTCGAATAAATATTTTTGCTCATTACAACATTTTATCTATACTGAATGCCTTTTCAACATTTTTGCTCATTACAACATTTTATCTATACTGAATGCCTTTTTATCTATACTGAATGCCTAAAAATGAATGCCTTTTCAAATAATTATGTAAAATGCAACCTTGCTTCCTCAATGTTTGAAAAAATATATTTTTAATTCATATCCATGCGACTTGCATAGTGTACAGGTACGGTACGGTAACCAATGTTAACAAGCAGGTATGAATCGTTTGTCAATATGCTTTAGACATTGGATTATTGTAATTAAAGAGCTGAATACGAGTTTTACGCCTTAATTCTATTATTAACTCTTGAAACAGAGATTCTACGAAATAATTCAGATACGCTCAAAATAGACATTAAGCTGGCTTCTGTACAGACTAGGTATATTTTGTAACACAGAATAATTCCTTCCCTATTACTCGAGAAATTCTCAAACGTAATTAAATATTGAGAGTGAAATCCATGGATGAAATACTGTTTGAAAGAAAAGTGAATTGGTACCAATCCTTAGAGCATTTTCATAATTATAATGCAAAAGCCATTTACAAGAAGATTTCTGTAAAATGCTTTAGGGAACATTTAAACAAGAGCGACGCCAGCACACAGTATACGCAATATGCAAGAAGATTTCTGCAGAAAGACAGTATACGCAAGCCTTAGAATTTGATATTTAATGTGTACCAAGTTATTAACAATTTTAAATAAAATTCGTAATTTAAATGCAGAATTCTATATTTCCAAATAAAAAGAAAAACAAGGTTTTTACATTTAAGGCAATACAGTACAACTGGGAAAGAGGAAAATTTGAATATATTAACATAATAGCAAACATATCTTTAATTTTGATTTTTATAATATTAATAACACTTTATAAAATAATAAACCATATGAAAAATTGAATTACAAAGCAGTGGTATATATCAAATTTCAAATATGTGGTATGTTAAAAGAATGAATATGCATGCATTACGCATTCTAATACAATAAACATTTACCATTTGAAAAAGTTGAGGTTCTTATAAATAAAAAAAATATCTGTCTGAAATTCAATCGATGTTGAATCTTAATGATTCACCATATATTATGTTTTATATTAAATAAACCATAAATTCGATACACTTTCAAGTGATTGCAGGGAACGATTAGACATTGTTTAATAAAGTGCAATATTTCTTTTGGTTGTATAACAGCTCTTTCACAGACTAATACAATAATAGAGCATTTATAAATTTTTAAAAAAATGGTCTATAGCCAAGATTTTAAACATAAAAACATTGTTATTTCAAACTCAATAGAGACACAATTTGTTGCAATTAAATCGAAAAAGCCGAATTTTGGAAATAGTAACTTATCAAAACATGCAGTATAAAAATTTTAAGCCTGCGATATTACATTCACAGTTTTTTTATTTGGTTAATTCAATTCGCAAACATATTCATTCAAGTTTTATATTCACAATGTTACCGATTTAACAACTTTGATATGCCTATTGTATATATAATAAAAGATTTTGAAATTTATTTACTTACATTTAGTAGTAAACCTTTTTGAAAGAACTCAAATAAATATACCAATAAGAGTTTTTAACAATAGATTACAAACAATTTGAGAATTAGATACTTATAAGCAAATCAGATGATAAGGTTATAAGCCAGAAACGAAAAACTGAAGAAATTGCTTTATATACTAGGATGTCACGTGATTCAAAAAGAGTTTGACGGGAAATATCAGCAAATGGAAGTAAAAAATGCAGTTTTTAGTTGGTAAAATAATAATTATGCTCCTGTAATTGAATAATAAAATGTTTGCCTCAGAATTACATGAATCTGAACAACTAGCAAAAATACCCCAAAAGTAAAAATTTATTTGTCACCTATAAAAATTACTTCAAATATTCCTTCAAAGTAGAACTATTTCCACTTATATGTTTTTGATTTTGGTATCTGATAATAAAGTCTACGTTTCGCGATAAAAATAACCCATTTCGCAAAATAGAAAGATGACAGATCAAAATTAGACATTTTAAAGTAAAAATAATTCTTATGTTTGTGAGGCTGTCGTAAAAGATGTATGACCAACAACTCTAACAAGGTTCAAATTTACTGATGCTCAATCCACTCTGACAAGTAAAAATTGATTTTGAGAGAGCCGAATCTAATATCCAAAGCAATGAAATCTGAACATACATTTTAAGTTAAAATATTTTTAAAAAACATTTTGTTATTCGGTACTTTTAAGATAACCCTTTTAAAAAGCGATAACCTGTTCCATATTTTGTAAATAGAAGAAATTATGTACAGCAAATGTCACTAAATTTCCCGTAGGAAATTGGAATCGTATATGGATAGTTAATGCATAATAACTAACATTTAAATGATAAAATTTCATCTTAGCTGTAGTAGAATTACAGATGCGATTCAGTTTATGATCCTAATGAAGCCTGTCCTTCCTGAGTTAAACGTCTTCAGCTTGGATTCAATTTCGGCTAAAAGGATGCGTGGACTCCGTTCCCGCCAGCTGAACAGTATTCATGATTATGAAGTCCAAACAAAAATTTTCACGTCTTCAAACTGGAGCCTACATTCATTTCCATCAAGTCTAGTATCTACTTAAGAGTAAGTGTTTTTCTTGTGTATCGAAATTTTGAAATAATTTTAATAAATGTAAATTATCAAGAATAAAAAATTTTTACTTGAAGCAGAATACATTTTCCAACACATTTTTTCATCTTTTTTTTATTTATAAAAATCACTAAGGCGGGGGTGTTAGATATTAATTGTATTGATACCTATCAATATTTATAGGAACCCATTTCAGATAGTTGAATTATTCGAAACAAATAGAAAACCTGCATCTAGCTCATGAATAACAGATTTGAAATAAAATAGTTCAATGATTTTAAACATTTGTATTTACACAATTGTTCATAATAAAAAGTTGAAATTATATTGCATTAAAATCACGTAATGAATAATTTATAGCAAAATTTCCAGGCTGGGGCATCATCCTCATTCTCAGACCAAAATTATAAGTGGAATCCTAAAATAACTCTCGTGTTCCATGACAACAGGATTTAATATAATTAAATTAAGGTTCAAGAAAGGTTAAAATATCTTCCTGTCAGTTTTATATTCTATGATTTCTTTTAACGATTGTCTTTGTGTTCACTGAAATAGTAGCCGCCTTTGGCGCTCTGTTCACTGAAAATTTTGGTTGTGCTTAATATTAATTAAATCTATTTTGTACAAATAGATGCGAAATGACGTTTTAGGTTCAACGAAGTGAAGCATCAAACTGATGAAACTTTGTTGCTTCTTTCAGCAAAGTAATTTTAAGTAGCTTCTCTGATAGACAATCGAAGTTATTTCATTAAAAAATGGATTTTGCTTCAATATACGGTGAATATCTATCAGCTCTTTTATTGCGTGCAAAATTTCCGAATGGCATCGAGTTCATTCCCATTATAATGCCTGTTAAAAAAATGTACGGATCATCTATCTTCAAATTATTTATAAAAGTTTACTTTCCCTTATTTCTCAAAAAAAAAAAAAATACTACACAGATAGCAAAGCAAATCATTCTTTTTTAAGCTTTCAACAATGAAAGAAATTATTGCAACAAATATTTGATGAGATAGAAAGCACTTTTTGAAATTCTTTGTGTCACTGATATGATATATATAAAAAATGACATCATTGCAAACATATTTTTAGATTTCAAAAGGACATACAGATTTTTTTTGATCAAAAGTTATTTAAAATGTTTACTTTTTCTCAATAATTATCTATAAAAAATATAATTAAAATTTTAATTTACATTTTCTTATTAAGAAAATAAACTGGTGATAAAATTTAATAAGTCTAAATAAACTTTTCCGTCTTATAAAGCGTTTTCATTTGTATTTTTATCTTGCATGGTGTAATTAAAACTGAAATGACTTTTTATAAATATTAACAGTTTACAAGACGTTATTGCGTGGTATTTGACTATTTTCAAGCGCACTATTATTTGTTCAGGTTCTGGGACTTCTTTACTCATAGTTGCTATAACTTAGATTAAAATAAAATCGAAATTTTTAATTATTTGTTGACATTTTACGAAGTCGAACAGAAATGAAATTTTTTGCATGATTTGAAGAGTCATTTAATTGCAATATATTCAAAAGAAACATAATAAATTTTTCATCTTAATCCATAGTAATGCTTTTAACTATAACCTGACTGGAAATTGTGTATATACTTATATTTTGTGAAAAATAAAACCCATAATCCATCTACTCTTAAAGAGGAGGAATTCAGCGATTAAATTTAAGAAAAATATGAATTTATTTAATAAGAATTTCAAATTAAATTCTAGAATTTTTACATTAGTTGGAGAACTATTATTAATTCTATCTAATTATTATCTATTATAGTTTATCGTTCAAGCAAAGTTGTCAATTAATGTTAATTACTGTCTTATTTTGCTTGTAATATTGAGTTTAGTTTGTTTATATTAATTCCCAGTTTTAAAGAAACACTAGGGATACTTTGGGACTGTATTCGTAATTTTGAACCGTCGGCAGATGTCGAGGATGACGCCTGAACTGTCATATCCCTCTCTAAACTTCCCCACCACACAAGCTAGACATGCAATATTGAATTCACGGTGAAAGCATGATTTGTCTTGAAATAATAGAAGATTACTCTTAACCCTCCTGGCGGCGGCTTTCAGATTGCTATCCTCACCGAAAGCGGCACGCCGGAATAACAGGTTCAACCTTAAAAATGTCGCGGTTTGGTCAAAAGGATTGCTTTCCCCTTTTGTGGTCAGTTCAGCGCTGCAGGTGGGAAGTGATTAGCAAATTTCATGCTGTGAGTAGCAGGTGTTTCTTATCGTAGTCTTCCGATTTCTAAGAGCATTTTTCTTTCAGTGCTTAGGAAGAGATTGACAATAACATCGACTGAAAATGCGAAAATGTGATTGGTTTTTTTAGAGGTTTTTCAATTATTTTATAAAACAATACATAAAATTTATGTTAGGAATAAGTTATTATCATGTTTATTTTGATACTAGTCTAGTTTTTATAAATTGAAAGTCCTCGTCTAATATTTTTTTCATTGCAATATGTTTCGCAAATTATTTTATTCCGTAGTACTGTGAAATTATTTCTCGACATCACCTGTAAGTGATTTAATTTAAAAAAACAACCCTTTCAGCGCATTGCCAATTTATTTTAATATTTTAAAATGCGTGCTTAAAACATTAATTGCGATAAGTAACACTACGTTATAACTTTGTTTCTTCAGTATTCAAAAAAATAATTGTGTAATTAGGGAATTTCATGCAATGTTTCACTTTCAAATATATCGGTTTTCAGTATTTATCTGCATGATTAAAATTTTATAATTAAATATACTATACAATATTTAATTGGCAAAGCTAATTGGCCAGTTATTCAGTAATGCTGAAATAATTGGTCGACCTTATGACTGTAACAAATAAAAATAATTGTCAAAATATTTCTTTGTAATATTCATGATACAAATTTGGCCTGGAAAAATGACTCAAATAATACTGATTATTTAGACTCATAATTAACCATTTGCAACTGGAATTTTTTGAATACCTTCAAATCAAGTTCCTACAGAATATTAAGTACTGTTTTAAAATAAATTACAATTTTTGAAAAATCTCAGTTTTAAGTTTTTCGGGTTAGAATCAAAGCTCTTACTATTTTGCAATCGGATAACGACAAACCGTGGGGTAAACGAATCATTAAAAAGAAAAATCTGAATTTAAAAGCTTTGCAAATACAATTGCATTGATCTTTTTTACTTATTACTTTTACATTATTTATTGCTTTCGGTGGTCAGCACATGTGTTGCGTCGAGGTTACTAGCCAATATAAAATTTTTAATTAAATGTTTTCTTCAGCAAAATGTCTTGAAATTTCAAATTTTGATAGTCATATAATTCATACTACTGCAGACTCATTGTACCATTTTGTATTGCAAATTTTTTTAATTTTCTGTCAGCTCCTTGACAGTAATTCCTTAATTTAAAACGGGAGTGAATAAACTTCAATTAATGCAAAACCTGTTTTGTTGAAACCAATCAGGCTTATTAAATTTCTAAATACGGGAAATAAAATCATTCAGCAATAAAGTTTTATGTATATACTGAATATTTCTTTTTAATTTTTGAAATGACTCAGATGATTTATCATATCTCTTATTCAATAAAAATTTCCAAAAATTCCTTCTTATTCTGTAATAATTTCGAAAGTTCTGATAGAATACACTTCAAAATCTCATTTTATTTTTAATTCATAATTTTTAAAAATTTTCAGAAAAAAAAATTAAAAAAAAACATTTTACACATTTTTATTTTCTAAGATACATATTCCACTAAGATATATATGGAAACTCTTATAGACGCCACGCACAAACATTCGTCTAAGTTAATAATAAAGATGGACAAGTGTGTATGTCATTATTTGTCTGGTTGTATTGGTACTTTTCAGACCAGACAATTTGAAATAGAATTACCAAAATCTGCACCTACATACATTGGACAGTGGGAATCATTTCTTTAAAATTTTAATTAACCCTTTCAAGGGACAAGGGAAGTATGCTCATCACCAAATTCAACAATTTTTGAATAAAGTTATGTAAGTTGGCATAAATTCTTACGAATTTTTCAATAAGGTTTCAATTGTAGGTTAGAGGTTTCAATTGTTTATCTCAAATAAAATGAAGTGTCTTGATTTATTTCTTAGTTATTAATTGGAAAAATTAATTAATAAATCTGATTAAATTGATGTAATAAGTTGAATGAATTACTTTTCCTAGGCCAATCTTAATTTTAAAAACATTTTACTCCGACATGACTAGGAAAAAAAGGCCCTTTAAAGGGTTTATAAAAATTGTTAAAATTTTAAAGTTGATTCGAAAATATCACAGTAGAAAAATAATTTGTACATTAATTGTGAATTCAATTTTTTCCCCACTTTTAATTAAATTAAAAATATTTTAGCATATTTTAAAAATATATTTTATTTTTGAATTGAAACTAAACGTTTTCATTGTTATCCTTATATTTCATTCCGGCTTTTTACCCATTGATGATGATTTAGTTAAAAGGTTAAAAAGATCTAAGCTAAAAGCAAAGGGGTAAAAATTTCTTACTGAAATACAAATAAACCATGTGGCTGAAGAGAATGCTCCATAATTAGCATCTCAATAAATAAAACACTAAAAGTTCAAGATCTTAATTTTACCTCAAAGAATTAATTTTCTTGGTGATACATTCAAATGTATAAATGACACATTGTATAAATTATATTAGAATAATTTCGTATTTTATCGCTGATAAATGGTAAAATTTTAAATAATTTTTAATTAACAGAAGTTTTAATTAAAATTTTGAAAATTTCCTCTCGAGGTAAACATTAACAGTTTTCTAATTATTTAATGACGAAGTGTGTTCACTCTAAGTCAAACAGTTTGATCTGGAGATCGCCAATACGAACATTCATATTCATTATAATTAGAGATATTCGCTACTTTAATATAAATATTCGCAAGCGACCTACATGTCTGACACCCTTGTTCAAACTAGTTCTATTTTTAAAAAATGAAAATGTGAGGCTAAAGGTTATTAAGAATAAAGAATTTCAAATTAAATGGAAGTGGGAGTTTCCGAATATTTTTTACTCTCGTGATCAAAAATAAAATAAAACAAAGATCGTATCCCGTCTTGTTTGTTAAAAATCACATCCAGTGAACTTGAACTGACCAAACAGGTGAAGAAAATAATCTAAATGCCAGTTGTACGCATTAAAAATTTTTTAAATGATAACATATGAGATAAAATTAGATCAAGAAGTTAAAATAATGGCAACAATTTTAAAATTATTAATTCTCATATTTAACTCTCACATTCACTCACTTTCAAGTGGATTAAAATTCGTGGATTAAATTACTCAGCATTAAGAATAAAAATGTCAATATAAACAGAATCGTGCGATGTATATATAAGATTGTACAGTGAAATAAGATTAATATTTCGATACAAAAAATAGAACCTTTAAAAACTGCGCTTATATTAACTTTGAAAATATTATTAAAAACCAGAGGAAAAATATAAAAACAATGAAACTTATATCTCTACAATGCTTACATTTTTGTTCGAATTTGTCAAAGATTGTGAAATTCTATAAGGTTTAAAGAATGAAACAAATATTCAATTTTCATATATAGTTTATTACGTTATAAAAATAAGGATTTAATGTAACGAATACTAATCTTTCCGAAAAATCGCACTTTAATATATTGGTTCTATATATCTCCCCGTTTTGAAATACACTTATTAAGGAATACTAAAAAAATAATTCATTAAAAGTTAAAAAGTTTCGTTCGTTAAGTAAATTCTGTAAATAAGTTTAGTGTCTTATTTTCAAAAATAAGCTGCATAAGCAATGTCAATTCTAAAATCCTTAAATGAAAGCACGCTATAAAAAAGAAGCTTGTCAAATTTTAATTTTATATTTTTTATTTATTTTTTACATTAACTATTTTCTTATGTTAGAAAGCTTTAAAATCTTATGTTTCAAATTATCAATAATAATACGTTTATGTATGTATTCATTCCAGGTATATATTTCCATACGTTCAATTTTATTCTCGTTATTCAAATTTCATTTTGGATACGTAATTATTATCAAAATCTCAAAAGTAACGCCTCAGAACGTAAGCGAGATTTTAAAATGCTTAAAAGGGCGCGAGCAGGAAGACATCAATCATATCGTCCACTGATAACGATTCACTTTTCCTTATCTCACATTCCCTTCTCATTATCTCACAGCTTGAGATCGGGGGTAGGGAAAAACTGGAACCCGTAAAAATACGGGCAGTGACAGTTTTAAGGGAGTTTTTGTTTCCGTCTATAGACGGGTCCGCCGTTTTGAAGGGAGAAAAGATTCCGTCTTTTTCCGGGTTCGCCGCTTGGAGGGTTAAAAAGGAAAACTCCTTAATAAATAAACGTTTCTTTAAAAAGTGCATGCAAATAAAATTTAAAATTTAATTTCAGGAACCTAATGATTTATATTGAAATTAGACCTAATTATAGAGAAATAAATCACTGAAATTTTTATGTGTATTCAGCGATAATTGAAGAGTGATTTTATGTTTAATATTATGTGTGTTATATTTCTCGTAGTTTATACTTGCATGTATTTTACAATCTATTTTATAGAATATATTTCACTACAGAATTGTACTTTATAACCAATGATTTCTAATGCGCAAAATAAGTACCGACAATACTATTAGCAAATATATATATTTTAAAGGGCAATTTCATAATCCTAAAGAAGTGAACAAATTCGTTGGATTTATATATCAGATTAAAGTTAAGAAAAATTAGCAAATATCAGAACAATTAATAATAAAGTGTCAGTGTCCATATTTGTCCCTCTGGCTTCCAGAAGTATATTCCAGATCTTATCAGACGGATACAATTTCTTGACAGTCTAGAAAATGTATCGAAAACGAAGAATTTTTATGATTCAAAGGAACTTTTTCAATTGCCAGACACTTGTATGTATGACGAATTCATGACTCGCTTTAACAGATCTGATGTTTTAAGGCAATATTCATAACAATGTTACAGCAACAACAACATCATTTATATTAAATGAAATGGAAAATAATACTCAAATTCAATCAATTTAGTAGTGATTGCTGAACTCTTCACGAATCTTAATACAACCAAGGAATAAAAGAAAAATGAACACTGTAAATGGGCAATAACATCGTACTGAGTCGTACAACCGTTCGTACAAACCAAGATATTTTCCTTAGAATCGTCCTTTGGAGAGTCAGAGATGCAGACAAAAATTTTTTGAGCCCAGCAAGTGTTATACTTTGAACTGTTTTGTCTGTATGTATAATGATAGTTTCTACAAAACGGATAAGAAAAAAATGTAGAAGAAATAGTAAATTACTTTATTGGATATTGTATTCTAACATAGAAATTGCATGAGAATCCTGATAATATATTCCAGAGTTTTCAGGATTATAAGTGAGATTCAAAATTATTTCTAATTGATCAATTCGTATCATATGGATGAGCATCTCTCATCTATTAGAAAATATGTGAACAACTTATTCTCTATTAGGTCTATAAAAATTCTAAATGAAATTTTGGGCAAATAATTTTATTAACATTATGTGAAAACCTCATGTTTTTTGCACAATCTAAGGAAATTGACACGCACACCTCATTCTTCGAGATCATTTGAAAAGGGGGTTTAGAGTTTACGTCTTTAATTTACCTTTTAACATATCTACCAAGCTTTGCGTTGTTTGTTTGTTTTTTTGAATAAATATTCAATTTACAATCCTTTGATCTTGAAAATCGGATTTCATACCTAGATATCCATTTTGAATACGTGAAAAAGAAGACGAAAAATTCTAAGCTGGGAGGAAGACATACATAGAATTGGAGCATCTAAAACAGTGTGCAAAAATATTTCAGAGAGGATGAATTAGGATTTGGAGCCAAAAAATATCATGTTATACTTTCATTGACTCCAATGCTACAAGGCTGTCCCTTTGATGTTCTTTGCGTGAAAAATCCATTTATAGCATATAACATAATGACCTATGCTTGCTGATAAATTGGCATATCACCTTTGGTTCACCTTTCCCTGGTTTTCTTTAAAAACTGACAATATTTATTGCAATTATTGTCGCGTATTTAACAACTTTTATATTTACCACGTATTTATCTTTCGGGTTCGAATTTGAATAACTATTTTTGTAAACCTTTGTAATATCGACTTGCTGAATTGCCACTCTGTATTAATCTTTGGAATGGAAAGATTTAAAAGAAATTTCTAGATTCTTATAAATTGATAACACTCAGAAGATTTGTTGGCTTTCATTATGTTACTCTATGTGTAATTTGGAAGATTTCTTTTTTTAAATTACATAAAAAGCCTAAATAATATTTTATTTATCTATAAATCCTTTATACCATATCACTTGCGCTTTGCAAAAAAACTTAAAATTGAAGAATCGGACATCTGATTCGCCTTTCTTCTGTCTGAAGCTCTCTCAAACAAACACGTTTTATCCTTTTTATTCAAGTCCTTGAATATGATCTAACTGTAACCTCTCAGCAGCCAGGGAATAACAGTCTTCTTCGCTAGATCCCACACTGTTTATGTTGAAGTAGAGATAACATATCGCGTTTTCAAAAACTGCTCACCATTGATGATGAACTGAGTAATATTGGGTAAGTTACTTTGATCTTTCGTGTTCACATAAATATAGTAATGAATTATGAGTAGTTATTTTTCATTATCTATCGAAGTTTAGGAGACTTTTCTCACTAATATGTCAGTTCGAATAAATTTTTATGTTCATAAAATTTTTATAAATGTTAATGTTTTTAACCGAGATTATCTTTTAAAGTCGAATGTTTAGCACAATTTAAACAGTTATTGAGCTAACCATTACCATATAAACTTCATTTCTTTTTCTAGACGAATGACATAACGAATTTGAAATGTGAAAGTTTTTCACCAGACTTATGAAATTTTATGAAATGGTATAAAACATAATATTAATATTATATAATTTAAATTTTTGTTAAATTAGTTTCTGGAATTGGGAATGTCAACTGAAAATCCGACACTACTATTCTGCTCTGGTAAAATCAGTCTGTTGTTTTAATTCTTCTAAGCAATATTTCATTCAAAATTTCACCAAAAATGAATGTTCTTGATACATTTTATGAATGCACTTAATTAAGATAAATAGAATAGAAATATTTAGAACTTTCTTTCTATAAAAAAAAAAAAATCTGAATTTTTTGTTTTCATAAAAATGAAGAAATCTTGGGGAAAGTAAATAAAATATAAAAATATATTCAAGTCATGCACAGAACTCCTGTTAAAATTATTACAATTCTCTAATTTTTTTTCCAAATGCCTGTTTTCTATTAAAAAGATTTATTTTCATGACTTCGAATACTATCTAGATCGGAAATGCGCTTGGTTCTGTTTATTTCAATAAGGTCCTAGTAATTGCACTACTTACTTAATTTATGAATATTTATTATTCATTTAAAAATTAAAAGAGGAAAAAACTGTAGTGTCATATATAGCGTAGTTTGATTTTTCTTCTAAATTTATTTGCTTTACCTAATAATTTGTATGCATGCACCTATACATCTCTCAATTTAAGTGTAAAACGGTGCATTGTAAAATCCTCTGGAATTTTGGTAAAGCCCATTTTAAGTCTTTTGGGCTTCGAATGCATCAGTTTTTTGAGCAAAATAAAAACGAAATTATGTTTTCCGCATAATAATATCAGCACTAATGACGGTTTCTTGTATGAGGGATTTGATAATCACCAACATCCAAATGAATTTGCTTGTGGCAGCCTAGAATCAAAATAATAAGAAATTAGCAAGGTAACGTTTCCCTTGTTTGAATATATTTTTGGAGGCAGTTATCTGCATTTCTTCTGATAATAGAGATGTGTGTGTGTGTGTGTGTGTATTGGTACCCCACAGAATGGTTCATTTGACCTGCAGCTACCTAATTCGGCACATACATACTTTAGAGGGTAGAAAGGCGCATCTCAGAAAGAGTTTTAGGAATTTTAATTAGAATCTTTAACAAGCAGAATTTGGGGACTTTCCAAATTGCTACTGCATAAAAAATATTTACACCGTTCCAAAATTAAAAACACCTGACACTATTTTATTGCTCAACAGAATTTTCCCAACTTTGTTCTAATTTTTAAATATTTGTTTTACTACCCAACAATAGATTACAATGCAGCCTGGGAATTCAAACCGCTCTCATTGCTTTACCAAGTATTCAATCATGTTAATTTCTTCCAATGCTGAAAATTAAAGAAGGATTCTCGTTTAATATATAGATAGTTAACTACAAAAATTAAAAGTGAAGTTACAGTTACAGCAAAAGTCGGGAGATTATCCGGGCATTTCGAAGCTATTAAGATGCTATATAGATTACAGTGACCAAATAGATTTCAGATTATTAAAATAACACGGCTGTTATATCTGTCACAATTTGATGGCTAGAAATATGTTCTTGTAGGATTCGAGCACATTAAATTATTTGTAACAAATTTGAAGTAAACACAACCAATATGACATGGAAATTATTTGATCACCAATGGCTGCTATTATTTTAAGAACCTGGGTTTAACTATAACAGTATACCCAATAATGAAAATTGTGTTGAATTTTCTGAAGAAAAAATTTAATTGGGGTATGTATCGAAAGGCAAATTGCTATAAAAAGTCTGAAATAATTAATCAGTATTGTTAAATTACTTATTAAAACTAACATACATATAAGTATATACTGTTGAAAAATATTTAAGTCTTTATATTGCACAGTTAAAGATTTAGTTTTTGTATAATTTATCATTTACTGCAATGGTTAAGGTTGCTTCTTCATTTAAACTAAATTTCTTAAAGCTGTTGGAAGATGCGAGAGGGTTACAGTGAATGTTTTCAGTAATTATAAAATGATTTTAAATCGCACTTTTTCGTCTTTTAGGTGTTTGTGTCAGATTTATGTACCTCTAAATTGGATTTGTTTTTCAAATACTCTCGTTCACACGGAAACAAAAAAAAAATGCTTTAAATGCAAATGCTTTAAAATAAAAACTTAAGAAACTTAAGAAATGTTCTTTGGTATTACATTTACAGACCAAACTAACATTGGTTCAAATAAAACTATTCATCTTATGCAGAGATTTGATTAATCACGGCTTTGGATGTTTTTTAATAATCGTTCATAAGAATAAGTAAAGCATCTAATATTCAAAACGATACGCAATGTGCAGTGAATGGGTAAAAACATATTTCTTGTGTGATTTATTTATTATACTCAAAGTAATTGCCATGTAAACAGATAACTTCTGAAATTTTCCAACTCAGGCTTCTAATACTGTCGATTCATTGTTAGAAAGTAAAATGTAGTATTCCATGGAAATTCTAAATGTGGAACCCGTATTTGCATCGCGAAATTTATTTTCATAATATAAATGTCTTTTATTGCTTAAAAATTATATTTAGATTTCACACTTTAATGTTATATTTGAATGTATATTGTTTTTAAATATTTATAGAATTATTTTAATGCTTTTTTTTATTTGCATTGGAAATGTTCTTGTCTTTTAACTGAAATTTACAATATGGGTTATAATCTTCGAAATTCCGTAATTTAAAAGTGATTAAACCTTTTTATTTGCCACTACCAACATTGAATTTAGAAAAAATATCCTCGTTTAATTTCGAATTTCTATTTCTTAGCAGCATTGTATTTTATGTTTCAATCAACTTCATTTATTTTATTTACTTTGTTAATGTGTTCTATACGAAGCAGTTTTACAATAATTTGATTTACATGAAAAAATAATTATTTAAAATATCTAAATTTTTATTGATAGAAATGAAAGTTGCACTTCAGAATTAATTCATAAATTTGCTTTCATAAATTATTGCTTTAGCATTGTTTTAAACACGTGATTGAAATACGTAACTAAATTTTAAAAAAACACACGAAATTGTAGAATCTAAACATTGTTACTAATTTTTTAATTAAATTTAAAAAAATAAATATACGGAAAAAAATTAGTATCGCGGAAAAGATCTTTAAATTCGTATAGAAAATAACTTTTTGCCATATGCTATGTTCCAGAATGATTGAAAAAATTTCTTATTAGAAATAAATTTTAGAATGAATCTAATTTTTAGTTAAAAATTTTTGGTGTAAATTAATCTTTCTCTGTGAATGCCTTTCTCAAGAAGTCACTATTGGAAAATTTGATATTTTTAGGTCAAAATGTCTGCCCGAAGAGCGTAATATTCTGTTCGTGATGAGCGTCTTTAAAACTCGCAATTTACGGAAATTTGTCTAGATTAATTGGTAAATTTCTTACTGGAACAACGTAGATGTAATTTCCGATAGTCCATGCTTGTAATTACTCGTAACTAATAACCACGTTGAATGTCGTGGAGGATACAGCTGATAGATGCTCGACTTGGTTATTACGCCACTGGGGAGCCAGAATTTCTAGAAATGCATAATTTGAACAGACTTCAATATTTATGAATTTATTACTATCGTTATTACAAGGGTGTGCAAAAAATTAAAGCATATAAAAGAAGTTTTGTTTATACTTAAAATATAGGATCACAATCTTTTGCATTTGAACTTTCCTGTTTTGAGTTTTTTGCGGTACATTTTGCAAACCAGTTGTACAGTTCTAGTTTCCTATAGTAGCTTTTTTAAAAAGTTTAGATTTGAAGAAATGGAAATCTCAGTTTCATTACCAAAACATTTTGTAAACACGTCCAAAGCCAAACACGATTCTATACTTATGTATTGTAGATAATATTTCAACAAACACATTTATCGCTTAACAAATCAACACATTTATCGCATAAAAAAAACTCATCGCGGTACCTTGGGAAAACTTCGTAAAACCATCACTGCTTTCAACCTTCTAAGAAGAAAAAAATTTTAAACACATTTACACAAATATTCTTCTATTGGAATGTCAACAAAAGCTAATTTAATTACTTTCTTCATGGTATGGGAAGCGTTATAAAAGTATAGAGCTATTATACATCGTGGCGGGTTAGAACAAGAACATGAGTTCATATATTTTAATATTCTGTTAAGTTTTTAAAGTAGATACTATATCATTTGGTGCAAGTTTATCAGCTCTTGCCCTTCGGTCATAAATTATTCATTCTTTTACGTTTTCTATGCTATTTAAAACCAAATAAAGTGACTCAAGGATGGTATTTTTATTGTTGTAAACCCCCATTTACAGCAGTTTCGTTTAATAGATTAATGAGATACAATTCATTCTCGGTTTGACGAGCATAATTCGCAATACAATTTTTTTTCTAAATAAATATATACAAAAGATAGCAATAAATTAAAACTCTAAATAAAGTAAAAGAAAAAAATATATATAATTCTTAATATTCTTTATTTATAATTTGCCCATATATATTAATATCAATTTCTCTTCCAGCTGATCATTCCACAAAAAAATAATTGAAACTATAATGTGGAAGCGATACCTTCATCGTTATACTCGACACTCCATATGTGATGGAAGCAGTACTGATTCAATGTTGATTTTAAGAAGAATCACCAACTGAATCCCATCACACCGGACCATGCCATTTTCGAATGAAAGAGGAAGATATTTTCTTTTGGATTTACTACTGTCACATTAGAATAACCAGGTATTTCAATATAATTGTGGCATTTTAGGCGCTTAGAGATTACATGCATCGAATGTTCAGAAATTGTAAATGTTTCGTCCTCATTCTTTCAAAATATTAGAGGTTGATGACTTCCAAGAATTTACAGATCGAACATATTTAATCCCAAACGAAATTATTTTATAGGAACACGAAAGACAAATTTTAATACGAAGCAATAGAATTCACTTTCGGAAAGGAATGAACCCCAAAGCTTAAAGTAACTTCTTAGGAATTACAATCTCTTATAGTTAAAAACAAAAATTGAATATTTTTCTGATACAATAATTATTAAAATCGCAGAAGAGAATTTTCCAGAATCATACAAGTTGCTATTCATTTTTATTTTAGTAATTTTTGCTATTTTTTATTTGGAGATCAAGTATCCTCTAAATATGGATTCTTCATAAAGGTATTTCATTTAAATCCTGGTATAGTTTCATGTCGGTAGATTTCTAATCAATACCGAGAATTTTATTGGACATGTATGCAATTCCTGGCGTTTCTTCTTAATACCGCTTTTACTTACTTCAGGTAACATATTATAACGTGTTATAATTTTGCTGATTATATGCTGTTATTCAAACCTTTGCTTATGAATTGTGATATGGAAAATCGCGAATTGAGTAGTAAAAATCAAATTTTTCAACTGGAGAAGTTAATTGTCAAAATAAGTTTGAATACTTAATCGAAATATGAATCTGAGTGTTGTTACGTCTAAAAAAATTAATTTCATTGTCGATACTCGATGTTAGGATCAATGAAGAAGTTTTATCAAATGCAAGATGAACTGTTTTGTAATAAGAGGAATAAAATATCAGTTCAGATTTTAAAAATACAGGCTTTAAGGCTATTAATTTACTGCACCATAAAACTGAAGAATTTCATTTTTTTATATTTACAGAAATGATTTAGTATTAAGTACTTAAGAACGTTTGGAGAGATCGAGGTTAAAACATGCAGGAAAAAAACAAATTGTAAAAGAAAGTTGGAAAATATATATATATTTTTTTTAACTTTGAAAAACGTGTTGCCGATTTTTTTAGAAATGATTAATTACTTATGAATGAAGTCAATTTTCCATTTCCTTTGTTTCAAAATTTTTGAAGTTCTAACTAATTTCATTTGCCTTTCGCAGGATATTAAATGGAATTATTTTGTAACTAGAGCAAGATTGAAATGCCTCTCTCTAATTTGTATGTGGAATTCATAGTGCATCTTGAAATTGACGGTCGTTACTTTAAACATTTTCTTCTGGTTTAAACTAGTTCTAGTTCTCTTTTTAAATTTTCATTAATGGCACACTCATTTTTCAAATTTAAAAAAAATTCCTTGTTATCAGTAATAAAGGTTTCCATATTTTGAAATCATTCGTCTAGGCTTATATTAATGGAAAAAATCGAATTCACAATTTAGTTTTGATTTTTTTTAAACACTTTACTTATCTCTATTTAATTACTACTATTCATTTTCCTTTCTTAGCGTTTCTCTTTATTCACTCAAATCCTGAATTCTCGTACATGTTAAACTAACTTTTTTAAATTGATGTCAAAATTCAAAATGTTATTAGCTGTAATTTTGAGGAATGCATCTTGTCTTGTATCCATGTGAGTGCTACAATATTTGAAGCGTTTTAAGATCGCTTTTTTGAAACTGTAACTTTTAGAAACGCCAAAGAAAATATTAATATTATTCCATGCCTTGCGTCAGACTCGTGCATCCAAATACGTTTTTTTTTTTAAATTTAAGAATCAAACGACTCGTATATTCCATACAAACAGCGCCTCAGCTGAAATTTGATTTATTCATAATGTATTTTCACTGCAATTAATCGAATTGTTCAGTGTTCAGGAATTGCTAGAAATCATATTTGGACAATCTTATATTGTACCTTGAAAGAAATCTAATATTAAAATCCATGAATTATCAGAGAAAAGCAGTTAAAGAATATAGGGAATATTCTTGTAGAACTTCGAAAGTTAATGCCTTCAAACAAATCGCATATCTGCTTTTACGTACTATTTCCCTGCATCCCTTTGTATCGTTCATCAAAACCAGCATAAAAATCACCGGCTTCAATATTTTTTTAATTCCGTTTTTGTGTTTCATTCAATGCAAAATATTTGGTCTTAACCCAATGGGTGTACTGAAATCCATTTTTTCTCAGTTTGAAATGCATAATGCGAATGAGAAAATTGTCCAATGATGTAAACTTTTCACTTGTCATGTTACATATAGATATAATGTACGGAAGGACATGCACTTTATTGTGCGAAGCCTAATCTGTGTAGTGGCGCATTATGAGGTGAAAGCATAGCAGAAATGGTCAATGGGTGATCTATAAGTGAGGTACGTTATTCTGCATGGGTTATGGAATAGTAATGATCAATGGAATAAGTAATAATGTGCTGACGAGTATGAGAATTACAGGCTGGGGTTGGTGTTAGAAGTGCGCGTGATATTTTGGGAGAAACATGGACTGGAGGTGTAGATGTTGGCTTGGATAATGTGTGAATCCTAGCTTCTGGTTAGTGGTAGCGACGGCGTAGTTGTGTGAGTGGATTGTTTCAAGTACGGTTTTGGCAACGGCATGGGTCATGTGTGTGTGATTTTTGAGGGTAGTGTTGGTGGCGACGTGGGTAATGCGTGTATGAATGGTGGTTTCGGATTAGTGGTAGTGACGGTGTGGGTAATGCGTGTATGAATGGTGGTTTTGGATTAGTTTTGGTGGCGGCGTGGGTAATGAGTGTATGAATGGTGGTTTTGGATTAGTTTTGGTGGCGGCGTGGGTAATGAGTGTATGAATGGTGGTTTCGGATTAGTGGTGGCGGTGGCGTGGTTAATGTATGAATGGTTATTTCGGATTAGTGGTGGTGGTGGCGTGTGTAATTTATGAATGTAGGAATGTGGTGGCGGTGGATTAGTGGTGGCGGTGGTGTGGGTAATGAATGACTTGTGTTCTCGTGAGAATGAATGTTGACGGCGGCGTCGGTGTGTCTAATGAATCGAGATATCGGGGAGCGTGGGTAATGAACGAATTATGGCTTCATATTAGTGATGACGGTAGTGAAGTGGGCAATTATTATTTCGAATGTTGTGCTAATGGCGAGGGTAATGTATGTATGAATGGTGATTACGACGATGGTGCAGATGGCACGGGTAATGTGTGTGTGAATTGATTACGACGATGGGGCAGATGGCACGGGTAATGTGTGTGTGTGTGTGTGAATTGTGATTACGACGATGGGGCAGATGGCACGGGTAATGTGTGTGTGTGTGTGTGAATTGTGATTACGACGATGGGGCAGATGGCACGGGTAATGTGTGTGTGTGTGTGAATTGTGATTACGACGATGGGGCAGATGGCACGGGTAATGTGTGTGTGTGTGTGTGAATTGTGATTACGACGATGGTGCAGATGTCACGGGTAATGTGTGTGTGTGAATTGTGATTACGACGATGGTGCAGATGGCACGGGTAATGTGTGTGTGTGAATTGTGATTACGACGATGGTGCAGATGGCACGGGTAATGTGTGTGTGTGTGTGTGTGAATTGTGTTTACGACGATGGTGCAGATGGCACGGATAATGTGTGTGTGTGTGTGAATTGTGATTACGAGGGTGGTGCAGATGGCGCGGGTAATGTGTGCATGAAGAATGGCATGAAATGTATTATTGTGTGTGTGTGTGTGTGTGAATTGTGATTACGAGGGTGGTGCAGATGGCGCGGGTAATGTGTGCATGAAGAATGGCATTTATGAAATGTATTATTGTGCATGTGTATTAGGATTTAGAAAAGGTTAAATGAAGAAACGGTGCTAAAATTGTGTACTATCCAAGAATAAGCTACTTCTTGCCATTCAGCGTAGTTCAGCTTCACATCGCGTACAATGTTTCGAAAGAAAGTAGGGTTTTAAGAACTGAAGAGTGTGAAAGGAAAGTAGAAAAATAAGGGGGAAAAATCAGTAGCAAATGCTTAGGCAATTCGGAAATGAATTGAATTAAACATTTATGACGGGTTTTGATTTTTTAAAAAAAATATGTATTGGAATCCCATTGAACCAACAACTATATTTTTTTTTCTCCTAGTGGACTCATGACTGAATAGTTGTACCGAGTTGTCAGACTTTGTAAGAATATTCTCAAATCAGAAAAAAGGACTGAACAATAACTTAATAGATAAATCTACTGAATTCATATAATTTGTTTCATTACATTATTTTAGAATCGCTCTTGTAAGGAGAACTCTCAGCTCATGTCAACAATTTTAATTGACTGTAAACAATAACTGAAGTAAGCTATTGATGGTGTGAAACGACGATGCATAGCTTTTTATGTACATTTTTTTGAAGAGCAGAATCGATTCAAATTCATATTTCATTTATATCAAGAATTAGCTGACATGTGTCCTTGAAATCGAAAGCTTATCCGTAACGGTGTATGATAAAAGTTCTAATATTCGTTATTAAGTTTAATTAAAATATTTTAATGCACCCTTTTTTAGAATGTTAGTAATTTCTACGAATAATATTCACTTATTCTCACTTCGGAGGACATTGAAGCTAATGTCCGCTTAGCTGGAATTAATCCTAGATTAATTTTAAAATTTCTACAACTTCAGTTAAAAGTTGCTTTTCAACAATCGGTTAAAATTTCGGTGTGCAGATCTCGTCATTTAGAACTGGGATGGTTCCATTTCCATAATATTCAATTATGAAGCATTTCGGTTTTCCAATCGCCTTTCTTTCTCGATCTTAGAATTAAAATCCCTATCTTATGATATGAAAATCTTGTGTGCCTCGGTATTTTCAATATTCTATTTATTAACTAGTCCTCTAGTTGATGTAACAAATCGGAATCCCTCGGAAAGAACCTGTGCTTGATTCGATCTTACATATCGGTCAGTTCTGAAGTAATGATATATTTTCAAGGTGGAAGACATGCAATTTCAACTGAATAACGTAGCTAAGCCTATTTCAAACTCTCTACTTCCAGAATTTAGAAATAATTTAGTTTGTTCCATCTCACATTTAAAAGGAAGTTTGAATAACTTCATATATCGAATAAGGAGGGATTTTATTTACCTTTTGAATCCAGTGAAAGACAGTAATTGTCTAGAAAGGGGACAGGAAAAACGTAGGCAATTGCATTGATTTATAAGGCATTAGAGTTTAAAAAAAGGGGGGGGGAGGCGACGTCTCAAATTGAAGCTATTATGAATTTATTTAGACAAATCTCATAGCACTTCCCTATACATAGAAATATAAGTAAATTGCTCTTTTCATAAAGCTTTTATAAAGTATGAAATACTACTTTAAGACAAAGATTCTCGTTCTATTTGCTTATTTCAACAGAAAAAGCACGATATTGTGTTATGTATGTCGTTCTTTACCTTCGAAAATTTTAAAAATGGAATTCTTCATTTTCTGAACAGAATAACAATTATGTTATGAACCCCACATCTCGGAGCAGTTTATCTTACAATAGGATCTTGCGCCAGAATACCACATGTATCTAAAAACGGTAATCCCTAACAGTTAGTTGTTCCTTGAAGTATTTTTAACCCATTTGAAAGTTTCTAAGAGGAAATAAAATCTACGCATTTGATGCCTAGCGTGAATGCGGAAGAAACATTAATAATCTCTGAATATTCCATGCATGTGACATCCAAACGACGAGAGTGTCACAACTGTATGGATTTTACGTGGTACAGTCTAATACGACAAAGCAAGGAGTCATGACGATTGTTTTCCTGTGCTATTTTCTGCAGCTGAGAAGAAGGAATATGAATTTGGCAAATCTTTGTGTAAAAATAACAGGATCATTACAGGTCGAAAATTTAAATTGTTTCACTAACACAAGAGTTCTTGAATTTATTAGCTTTTTCATTCATTTAAATGAAATGCAAGGTCACAGAAATTATCTAAGCAAACTTCATTGCAGTTATTAGAGCAGTTCAAAGTTGACGTTTTCTGAAACAACGGTACAATTTCGTTCCCCATCAGTAGAGTGACTGCCTTTCAGTTGTTGACAAATAGTAAAGATAGCAGTTATCAGGATGGCCAGAAAATATTTTTTTTTCAATTTTGTGCAGAAGTAATAACGGTAAGTTATGCTATTTATGCTAATAGTCATATCGAAATGAAGAATATATTCATTTGATTTATCAAAGGGAAATTAGAACTATAAAAATGTATTCATTTTATTTCTTTAGTTATTCATAGGTTGGATACCTTGACACTTCCTCGTTACCATTTTGCTCAATAAAGACACGCCATCAAGCACCAGTATTACTTTCTCAATTCCATTTACACGCCATCTTTTGATGTCAGTTATTCTGGATGCGAAGAAATATTCCTCTTAAGATGACGTGTAAGTACCCAAGGGCAGAGTAAGTTCTCGAATTTTATTAATAAAAACATTATCATTTGGGAACCATTTCAATTGTTCCTTCTATAAGGCAAATTTCTGGAGGCTACAAAAACGATGCGAAAGATAATCATCTGGAAGCATTTATCAAAATAATTCTTTTGGGTACTTCCCAACATAAGAGCTACAGGAATTGAAAAACGTGTCGTATCATAAGATTAATTTCTATACATGGGTTTCGAAGTAATGTCCCACCTAAGAATAGTCGGTTTGTGACGGTCATCTGCATGTCATCGACGCAAATGGAATACTGCTGGTCAAGAACCTCTTAAGATCTATTCCAACATATATGATGGGGCAAAACAATTTCTTTTAGGTTTGTTGCTTTGTCTCTGTTTGGTTTGAAGAATTTTCTTTCTGGAATGACCGCAAATGTATTACTATTATTTGGAAAGTCAATATTCTTTTTTTCGACCCTTCATTTATTGTAAGTTAATGTTTTTCATGCTAAGGCCACAAAATTCTGCTTTTTTCAAGCATCTAAATAAGATATTGTGAAAAGTTTTAATGAAACCTGAAGAGAATAAAATTGAATGGCTCTTAAGTGAAATAGCGTATTTTAGGACTAGGCGTGTTACGGATCCATTTCGAAAAGTATTCTAAATGTTGGCAAATAAACCATATCATTATATCATATATAATCAATAATTGCGTTTAAAGGAAATAAATTGGGTGTTACATTTATTTTTTAAACTAAATACGACCATCTCTCAGAAAAATATAGGCATGTATTTTTTGGAAAGAATAAATGAAGTGATTAGATGAATTGCTTTGCAGATGTATTTCAAACTATGTGGATATTTTCATTTTTAAAGGAAAAATTAAAATACAAGCATTAAGAGATTTTTTTCCAATTAAAAACCAAATTTATTGCCTGTGATTTCATTGACAAGGAAATTCTTTTTCAGGTTTTTGAATTACCGATATAGATTGAAGGAGCAAAATTAAATTGCATATACTCCCCTGCATTTTGAGGTATTCTTGACGGATGGTTTCGTATCTATGTTGATCTAACCTGATTAATTTTTTTCGGATATTGATATGCTCTGACATTAATGACCACCAGCCAGAACTTTGGAGTCATACGTACTAGCAGGAACTAGTGATATAACATCCGTTTGCATCACTTTACTTACAAATACTACTGGGGTGAAACAGAATGTCATATAAATCGACAACGAGGTCAACTCATCTGCATTTGATACTACAGCAGTGCACTGAGCAAAGAATACATCCGATGACGTTGATTTGAACAACAGCACAACAATTCTCTCCATCTGTGGAAAGAATGGCCCTTTCAGTTCCAGCTACAAATTCTACATACAGAGGATATCTAGATTCCCAGAAAAGAACGGTACAGAAGTAATTTTGGTAAGTTGTTGAAATTATGATAATTATCATACTAAAATGAAGATTAGTTATTATTTGATAGTCAAATCAAATTATAACTAAAAATGTACTTTTTATTTTGTTTATATTAATTGGTTAGGTACCATATACATTCTATTTCTCAGGGGGGAAAACTCTCAGAACTTGGTATCATACTGCTTTTTCGATTCCATATTCAAGTCATCAAAACACATTAATTGTTCTTTATACGGGGAAAATATCTCTTAGGATGACATGAAGGACATGCAAGAAGGGTCCTGAATTATTATAAAGATCTGAAAGATTTGACATTCTAGAATCCTTTTATTTGGAAACTTCAAAAAATGTCTTGAATCAGGAAAGAAACCTAAACAATAATTTCCTAGAAATTGAAAGCCTCCTATATGGTGTATTTGAAAGAGGTATGTTGCTTGGCCAGACACCTTTTCATACCTGCGCCTTCGAGAAAAAAGTAAAAGGTGTTTTCGTGTAATTTTGTTTCGTGTCTTCTTTCTTCTCCAGTTAACTTATTTTTAAGAATCAAACTGGTTACGGTTAAAATGTTATCTTCATTAATCGTAATAATCGGTACATACTGATATCAGTTAGGTTATTTACAAGTATTTAAATAATCCAGGAAATTTCATCTGCAACCCTAGAAAGAAATATTTTTCAAGCGAAACTTTGTACCATGTTTTATGCACGAATGTATCTGTTATGAGAACCTACGACGATTTAACGAACATTTTGAGGACATTTATCATAAAATATTTTCAAATCGTACGTAAAAATAAGAAATTAGTTTAAACTGAATTAGTTTTTATTTAAAAGAATATGAAGGGCTTCACTAAAAAAAATTTTAACTTCTCAAATTGTCTCGAAAATAAAAAAAAAAACCAAAACATAACTATTAAGTTCTTTCATGGCATTTAAATGTTTAGAATATCATAATTCATGCAATATTATGCTTTGAAATTTAAAAATAACCACATATATTGTGAGAAAAATGAATAAGCTTGTAAAAGGTTTTTATAGTGAAAAAGGGAACATTTTTTTTGAGTTCATTATATATATATATATATATGACATAAAATTTTAAAACTGATTTGATATTCACTAGCATCCAAATGAATTGCTTGTGGCAGACTAATATCAACTTGATATAAAATTAGCAAGGCAAAATTTCCCTTAATTGAAAATAATTTAGGTGACAATTATCTATTTATACTACAAATAAAGATGAAAATTATTAGTAAGCAGAATTAATATTACAGAATACAAGCGTTATTACTATTTTTTAAAACTAAATTTGAAAAAAAATGAAACACACGGAAAAAATTTAGCATCACTGAAAAGATTTTTTGATTTCATATAAAAATAGGTTTGTCATATGTTCCAAAATGGCTGAAACTTTTTTTTTTTCATTAGTAGAAATAAATTTGGGAATGAATTTAAATTTTAATTAAAAATCTAAAATTACGGAGAGAAATTAATCTATTTTTGAATGCCATTCCTCAGTAAGTTACTATTAGCCAAATTTAATAGTTTCGGGTCCAAATGTCAGCATGAAGAGCATTGCATACAATGCGTAAAGAGCGTCATCACACCTCGCAATTTATGGAAAACTTGCTGGCCTAGTTGGAAAATTTCTTAAAAGAGCAGCATAATGTAGGATGTAAATTTTGACAGTCCGTGCCTCTAATAGTCCAAAATTATTAATTCGTTGTATGACATAGGGATTAGAGGTGAGAGGTACAACTTGGCTGTGATGCTATGACTGGCGCGCAGAGGTTTCTTGAAATACAAGATTTGAAAGAATATCAATATTTATAAAATTTTCCCATTTACCGTCGTTAATACAAATGTGTGGAAACAAAATAATGCTGTATAAAACATATCAAAAAGTATTGTTTATGTTTAAAATATAAACCCATGCTTTTTTCCATGTTTTCTATAGTTACTTTATTTTTTCGATGGCACGTTATGCAAAACCGTCGCAAAGCTCTAATTTCGTGTCGCAGTTTTCTTAAAAAGCTTAGAATTGAAGAAATAGAAATCTCAATTTCATTATAAAAACATTTTGTAAATACGTTTAAAGCCGTGGGCGTAACCGATAACTTTTGTGAAATAAAATTATATGATTATATACCACAGCTTACTTGTTGTAAAAAATATTTCAAAGTAACATTTATCGCATAAAAACGCTCACTTTGGTAAGCCACAAGAAAACCCTGTAAAACTAGTTACGCTTTCAAAGTGCTAAGGAGAAACGTTTTAAATGTACGTGTGCGAAAATATTTGTAGTAATGCCAATGAAAGTTGTATTTCCTTTATCTTACGTAAAATGTTATTAAACGCATAGAACTGTAACATCTTTGTTAGGGCAAGATCATGTTTTCTGCCATGCAGTGAGATGTTCAAATATTTTAATATTATTCTATTGCGTTTTTAACATAGACATTGCATCCTCATTTGGTGCAGCTTGGTCAGCTCTAGCCCTTGTGCAATGAGAAATTATTCATTCTGTTCTAACATTTCCTATGTTATTGTAAAGCTAAATAAAGCAACTCAAGGATGAATTTTTACTATTGTAAACAGTGGTTTGGTGGCCTAGATAAGAGACGCAGTGAAATTCCGCCTTATCAAGTATAATTCCGAATTTTATTCGTAATGCAAAGTAATTGTGAAGCGAAAAAAATATCGATATGAAACAATATAAAATATGTTCCAATTCAAAAAAAATGGAAGAAAAATAATTCTTTCTGAAGTTTGTTTATAATTTGCGTAAATATTAAAAATTGCATTTTCTCTTACAGCTCATCACTCCATACAAAATAATAACTTGGTGTGTGAAGTAGAAGAGATGCCTTCATCTTTATACCCAACTCTCCTCATGTGATGGATTGCATATATCCAAGTTATCGTCGCTGCCAAGTGTCGTCCTTTCGATTTCTTTTTGAAAATACAATACTGGATCCAAGCTGGTTTGCGAAAAGATCCCCATCTGATTTGCATCAAACTGAACCGAGCCATTTTTAGATGGAAGATGAAGATATTTTCTTTTGGATTTCCCACTCTATCGCATTCGACTGACCAGGTATGTCTACAAAATTGTGGCATCTCACCCGCTTAGAGATTGCATGCATCGAATATTCAGAAATTTTAAATGTTTCTTCCCTATTCTTTCAAAATACTAGAGGTTTAGATTTTGTTGCCTCCCCAGAATTTACAAATCGAGCAAATTTAATTCCAATCAAGATACTTTTAAAAGAACACGAAAGGCAATTTGAATACGGAGCAATCGAATTCTTTCAGAAATGAATGAACCGCAAAGGAAGAGTAACTTGGCAATAATTACAATTCCCTGAAGTTAAAAACGAAAATTAAATATTTTTCTGATACAATAATTATTATTAAAATCATTAAAGTGAATTTTCCAAAATCGCACAAAATATCGATATGTTTTATTCTAATACTTTTCGCTATTTTTTTCTTATTTAGCAATCAAGTATCCTCTAAATATTGATTCTTCATAAAGGGCTAACATCCCAGTATAGTTAAATCCCAAGTATAGTTTCATTTCGATATATTTCTAATTAATACTGAAAATTTCCTCGAGCTTTTTTCCAATTCCTGTA
Source organism: Argiope bruennichi (assembly GCF_947563725.1). Lineage (NCBI taxonomy): Eukaryota > Metazoa > Arthropoda > Arachnida > Araneae > Araneidae > Argiope > Argiope bruennichi. The sequence goes on from NC_079157.1 coordinate 99,144,036, forward strand.
GTTTCCACCTAATATTCAAACGTGATCTAGTTTTGCTGATTATATGCTGTTATTCAAACTTTTGCTTCTGAATTGTGATATGGAAAATCGCGGATTGAGTTATATAAATTAATTTTTTCAAATGGAGAAATTTACTGTCAAAGGTTAATTTGGCTGTTGCGCCTAAAAGTTTTATAGTTAATACTTGATATTAGGGCCAAAGTAGAATTTTATCGAATCCAAGAGGTTTTGTTTTTTTAAGAAAAGGAATAAAATGTTGGTATAAATTTTAAAACTCCAAGCGTTAATACTATTAATTTCCTGCACTATAGAACTGAAGAATTTCAAATTTTCTATGTTTAGAGTTAATGTTAAATGCTTAAGAACATTTCGAGAATTCGAGGTTAATATAGTCGTGATGAAAACGAAACTTTTCTTCTGGATGGTAAAATGTAATTTCTATGAGTGATAAGGCATTTTTTCCAATTCTGTTCTGTTGAAATTCTCACTTATTTCACTAACATTTTATAGGATATTAAATGGCATTACTTTGTAGTAGTTGTCATTGAGTAAGAATGAAGTGCTTTTCGTTAATTTGTATTTCGAATCCATAGTGCCTATTGAAATTGCCGATCGTTGCCTTCAACATTCTCTTGCTGTTCAAACTAATTCTTTCTCTTTAAATTTTCTTTAATGTCTATTGTTTGATATTAAAATGAAATAATTCCTTTTTATTAGTAGTGGAGGTTTCTCCTATTTATTTTGATATCATTCGTATAGGCTTATATTAATGGAAAAATTCTAAATTGCATTAACATATTTGATATTTCTGAATTTTTATATACTATATTTAGTGCTATTCGGTTAGTATTATCCGCTTTCATTTCGTTGGGTTTGTCTTTATTCACTCAAATCATGAATTCTCAGACATGCTATTACTCGAAATGAGATGCTTTAACATTTCAGTGTGGGTTTATTTTTAAGGTTTTCCGCCTGAAAATTACTTCGTTAAATTGACGTTGAAAATATTTTTTTAAGTTTCAGCTAATAACATTCTGAATTTTAGTCTTGTATCCATCTAAGTGCCACTAATATTTGAAAACTTTTCAGTTCATATATTGTAAAGTGTAATTTAAAGAAATGCCAAGGAAAATTTTAATAATAGCGCTAAATGCTTTTTGTCAGATTCGTGCATCCAAATACGCATTTTCAAATTTAAGAATCGAATCATTCGTGCATTATTCAATACAAACAACACTTTAAAATTTGATTTATTCATCATGTAATTTGATTGCAATGAATCGAATTTTTCAGTTCAGAGACATGATCGGGAATTGGTAGAGATCAGATTTGGACAAGCTGGTATTGTACTTTTGAGAGAAATCTAATATTAAAATTCATAAATTGTCAGGGAAAGAAGTACGGAATACAGGAAATATTTTTATGGAATTTCGAAAGTTAATACTTTCTCATTCGCAAATGACGAATCCTGTTTTATTTACTATTTCGCTGCTTTAATAAATGTCGCTCATCAAAACCATGATAAAGAAACCTTGGGTTCGGTATTTTTTAAATTCTGGTTTCGTGTTAATTTCAATGCAAAATATTTGATCTCCTTGACGCAGTGTGTGTGTGGGGGGGGGGGGTATTGTCATATGTTTTGTTCTCAGTTTGAAATGCATAATGCGAAAATTGCCGATTGATGCACATGTTTCACGTATCCTGTTACGTATAGATATATTGTGAGGAAGAAAATTAATGTACTTTATTTGGGTATTATATGTGAAGTCTAATCTCTGCAATGGTGCATTATGCAGTGAATGAAGTATGCAATGAATACAACAATGTCGAATGTGGAAAGGGTCAATGGGAGATACGAAAGCGTAGTAAGTCATTTCGCCATCTGTTGGGGAATAGAGTCTCGCCTCTCCGAAAGGAGAGGAGGGTGAGTGATTCCGTCTCAAATAGGCTCTCCTCACCCAAAATGGAAATGCCTTCTCGTGGCGCGAGACGTTACGGAGGAAGACACTCCGCCAACTTGTCTTGGCGTAGCAGAGTCTTCTTACTCCAAACTAAATTTCCACTGGATACCAGTTGCGAGGAGCTTCAGCTGTGAAAACCATAGCGGCGGTTCTGTTCTTGTTGACGACCGGGCGCCCTAGTTGGCACTTCTACGATGCGACATCCCGTAGTAGGCGTTAGCTTGAACTCCGTCTGCGTTTGGAAGCTGCTGAACAACCAACCTCTGGTTCCCCCGCATCCCTCTCTCAGTTCTGGGCTGGGAGGAGACGTCAGTCTAGGCTGTGTGTGCCGGACAGTTGGAGAATGGAGCCCTCGCGGACCAAACTCTGCTGTTTGTGCTTAACCGGTCTAAGCAGTTTTCTCTGTAGTGAGGAGCCTGGGAGGGGGTCTCTCTCGTTAAGTGACCTTTTCGGTCTCTCGTAACCCCTTGAATTAGGTTACCCCTTTAGTGCAGAACAGCTAGACACTTGTTAGTTTACAGTCATAAATTTCTTAAAGTTCCTTTAGACTTAACTTTGTTTTATCAGGCCTCTACAGGCAAAAATAAATAGTTAAAATAAATACTTAAAATTGCAGGTTTCAAAAACGTTTTAAACACACAAACTCTTTCCAAATTCTAGTTATCTTGCTCGCGAGTTAGAACCTTTACGCAGCAAATATTTCATTAACTTTTCCAAAAATGTAAATAATGTAAATAATGTAAATATCATTAGTTAGTCAGTTTTTCTTCTTCTTCTGTGCGTATTAGCACCTCTAGACTCCTGATTCAGTTTAAGTGCCGCACTAAAATTACAAAAACAGTACAAAATTAAAAACACAAAAATAAATTAAAATTCCGCACCACGGAAGCTATTATGCACGTTGTGTGGTGACTGGGCTAGTCGTAAAAACCGAGGAAGAGGAAATCTGTCTTACCTGCCCTTCAATGGCAACCATCTCACGCCACTGTTGGGAATCACTGGGGTGACCCAGGCCCTTCGGCAGAACGGGGATGGCGGCAAGACAGATGGAGACTTTCGGAGTGGCACCTCTAGCTCGGTACCTGTTGTGTTCCCTTGCTCTTAGAAGGGGAGACGGACGGCTCCACGTTCCTGACTTACTTGATCTTTTCGAGAAATCCTCTGGGGGGAGTCCCTTGCTGCGCGTAAGTATGGTGAGGAGGTACCCTCGGATCGTGCTGGGACGGCACGTTGAGACGGGTTAGTTTTGGTAAGGGCCCTGTTAGTTTGCCTTCGTAGACTCCAGGGACTTTCTTGACGGGAACTTTCTCCTGACTAGGAGTCCAGAGGAACGAGGCGGTTCTGGTTTCATCTACCGTAAAAAGAACAAACCCTGTCCCAATTCTCAAATATGGCTACAAATAAAGATAATACGATTATGGCGAAAAGCGACTCCCGCTCAAGCTTAAACTTCCTATCAGATGATAGCGATATTTTTGAAAACGCGAAAGAAAATGATATACTAGCGGCAGATTCTCCTCTGCGTAATCCTCCAACTACTTCGGTAGTTGTCGAGAAATTAAAAAATAATAAGAAGAAACACTCTCTTAGTTCTAGGTTTCTTATGGCTAAGGCCAACAAGACTGCAAACACCGCAGATACAACTAAACAGCAAAAGCGCAAAAAGCGCCTGGCAAAATCGTTGAAGAAAGCCAAACAAAAAATGACAGAAAAACATCTCAACCTCATTCCAGAGGGTGTTCCATTTAAACCCCTCCCTAAGGTCAGTAACACTGACATAGACAATATGGAGAGTGAGGACCTCATCCCGGGTACTCCAGAGTCCCAACAGGGAATATTTAACAACTTTGAGAGGTCCCACTTCTCAGCGGTAAATGACCTGCAGAATTTCATTGCCAAACACAAGCTGAAAAGCAATGCTGCAGTTGAGCTTATGGGGATTTTTACCCGTCTTGTTGAAAGCTTTGACATGGGAGCAATAAACAAGAGGATAGAAACTTTAGAACAAAAAGTGGGCATTCCAGCATCACCTCCAGCCCAACTTGTAACAACAAAAACGTATGCCTCAGTGGCTCAGCAGTGGTCGCAGGGTCTCCTGCCCACGCCAAATTTGCAAATACAGAATAGGGATCATAACCCTCCTATAACTAATACAGCTAAACCACCAGCTAAACCATTAGCTAAACAATCAGCTAAAACACCAGCTAAACAACCAGTAAGACAACGGGCTCCTGAGCAAGCCAAAAGGCAGAAAATAACAGAGAAGGCAGAATTTGTGGCCTTGCCCACAATCCTTGTTGCTCCTCTAATCTCAGACCCAATGGAGGAGGAAAACACCTCTAACCTCAATATAAAATCTCTCCTGGAGGCAAATATACGCCCCAAAGCTCTAGGGGTCAGAATTATCTCTTGTTGGGAGGCAAGATCGAAAAACATCATGATCTCAGTACCCACCCAGGAAATGGCCTCAAAACTCTTGGAGGCGATTAATGTACATGCCTACCTCAAAACTATTTGTGAGGCACGCTTTCCACAAAAGCGTGACCCGCAAATTATCATCTACGATGTTGACAACACCGATTAAAACAAAAATGTTGAAGAAGAAAACTTCATAAATAGAATTAAAGCGGATAATTATTTACCGGATGGTAAAATTAGAGTGCTTTTCAGGAAACCAGGCAGGGGCGCTAGGTCACACTGGGTTTTGTCTCTATCCCCAAACATCTTTAAGGTCATTCAAAATGACAAAAGGCTGCATTACGGATTCGGATCCAAGAAATTTAAAGAACATCTTGAGCCGATCCGATGCCAAAATTGCCTCAGATTTGGCCATACCAAAAACACCTGTACTGCACCAATAGCTTGCAGCAAATGTTGTGAAAACCATGCAACAAAAACTTGCAATAAAAATAACAAAACGTGTCGGTTCTGTCGCGAAAGTAACAGAAAACAAAAAACTACTTTCAAAACAGACCACTCTGCCACCTCTCTAAGTTGTCCCTTCTATAAGAAGAACATCGAAAAACTTAAAGCTCATACCAAATATGACTAGTACACCTTCCTCTAACTTATTTGCTTGGTCAATTTTTCAGGGTAATCTTGGTCGCTCGTTCAAAGCAACCAAGGAGTTACCAATGCTATTCAATAGTAATACCCCAGACATCTATTGCGTCCAGGAACCATATCTGCATGCCGGTTCCTCTTTTTTCCCATCCAAATGGCGCACTATACACCATCCTGACGGTAGTGTTCTCATCTCCATCAGAAACCCTAACATTGCAGTGGTTACCAGACATATTGACAAGCTATTCGTCTGTGTAGATGTCTCCCAGGGTCCGGACACGTTTACCTTAATTTCTTTTTATTTTCCACCTTCCTCTAACAAAAACACACTTTTCCAAAATCTTAATGACATGTTAGAAGTTATCAAACCAAAGCAGTGGTTCCTTGTGGGGGATGGCAACATCCAATCAGAATTGTGGGGTCCTGATAGGGACGACATCAAACGTAAGAGAGACATTGGAGCTCCGATGATTGACTTCATCATTCATAGGAATCTCCTGGTTTGGAATGATTATACCGCAGGGCCCACATTTGAAACGAACAATGGTAGAAGTTGGATAGATGTCACGCTCTCTACGTCATCACTTTATGACCGCAAAGAGGCGTGGCAATTGGAACGTAGCACACTCAGTGACCATTCCTACATTCTCTTTTCCCTTGCTGGTAATAACCACTTGCCACCTACACGTTCCCGTTTCAGCAAGAGAAAACTAAAGCTTCTTGGAAAAACGCTCGAGAAGCACTTCAACTCACATCTCGAGACGGTTAAAAACATCAAAACACCTCTTGAAGTTAACAATTTCATAGCTTATATCACTGCGCTCTTGCAAAAAACATGTTTCGTTTCTGCAAAGAACAGCCAGAAACATAATACAGTTCTCTGGTGGGATTCGGAACTGGAAACCCAAAGAAAACTAACTAGAGCACTACGTGCTCGCTTCCAGAGATGCCATAATCCAGATGAAAGATCCATAAGGAGAATTAAATATAAAAAAGAAGAGGCAAAATACAAATGGATGATTGGCAATAAGAGTCGGAAAGCATTAGAAGAACTTTGTGTTGAGGCCACCAAATACAATCCCTTCGACCTCCCTTATAAAATTGCCAAAGGCAAATTAAAACAACAACTGATAATTCAAAATGTGACCGACCAATTCGGGTCTTTAACATCCTCACTACAAAATTCAGTTTAGGCCATCATTGATGCCCTCTTTCCAAAAGATGACATTACTAAAGAAACTCTTGCACAAGCAGCTATCAGGGCTAAAAATTTGCTTTACGTTTCTCCTTTTTCTGACCCTGACTTTACGCGCCAGGAGATTCGGCACGTTCTACATACCCTCAAACCAAAAAAGGCACCTGGTCTTGACCAACTTCCTTTAGATACCATTAAAATCCTGTTCAAACAAAATCCAGGTGTCATTGAACAGCTATTTAACACCTGTCTTAAAATAGGGTATTTTCCCGATTCATGGAAAACCGCTAGAGTCATATTAATTGCTAAACTGGACAAGAATCTCAGTCTGGCTAATTCATATAGGCCCATTTGTCTGCTTTCGATCTTTGGCAAAATTCTGGACAAACTCATCACACAAAAGATTACTTATCTACTACACCAGAAACAGCTCCTAGACCAAAACCAACATGGATTCAGAGTGGGCCGCTCATGCGAAACCGCTCATTTCCAACTCTGGAGCAATATTCAGCAGGCTCTTCAGCATAAGGGAAAGGCTTGCGTCCTTTCTGTTGACGTCAGCGGCGCTTTTGACAACGTCTGGCGCGATAGCATCTTACATCAGCTGACCTTGGCGGGTTGCTCTCAAAACCTCTTTGCACTTGTCCAAGATTACTTCAAACAACGCACAGGTTCCATAGAAATGCAAGGACAAAAATGGTCCTTCGAAATAGAGAGAGGAGTCCCACAGGGTTCCTGCAGCGGGCCAGTGTTCTGGAATATCATTGTGGACACAGCTTTAAATCTTCCGCTCCCACCTGGATGCTGCATTCAAGCATATGCTGATGACCTCGTGGTTGTCATAGGGGGCTCTTGCAAAGGAGACATTGAGACAAAAGGGGCTACCATCCTGCACACCCTCACTAACTGGGGTAAAGAGCACAAGCTTGCTTTTGGGCTCGACAAAATGGTGCGCATGCCAATTACATTCGGCAACAGGTTAAATTTAGACGACCCTCCGGCTATCTCCATCCAAAACTCCACCATTAAAGTGGTCTCTTCATTCAGATATTTGGGGGTCATATGGGACAACAAGCTCACTTTCACTGAACATTTTAGGCATGTCCGTCGGAAAAGCGATCTGCTTATGTACAAACTTAACACAGTTGCTAACAGATTCTTTTCCAGACATCATCATCTCCATAGACGCATATACACAGGCGCCTTCGAGCCTTATGTCCTATTTGGGTATGGGGCATGGGGCCACCGTCTGATTTTAAGCAAATAGCTCGCACTTTTCAAATTATACAGAGAAGGCCCCTAATTAAAATTCTAAAGGCCTATAGAACTACAAGCACGCACGCGTTGCAAGTTCTTGCAGGTATCTTGCCTCTTCACCTGCGTGCAAAAGAGCTTTTCGCGAACTTTCTAATTAAGGTGCAAAAAATTCAAGTTAAGTTTGAAAACACAATCCTAGATCCCGAACTGTATGAACCAACTTACAACCCATACGACCAACATCCCTGTGAATGGCTAACTTTCCCATTCCTGAAAAAACAACCATCTGGTGAAGGTATTGAAATTTTTACTGATGGTTCTAAAATTGGCGATCGGGTGGGATCTGCCATTGCTTGCTTTTACTTCGGTAAACTAGTTTTTGTGGACTCCCATCGCCTAGACGACCACTCAACGGTATTCCAAGCAGAGGCCTATGCCTTCTTCATGGCCCTCAATTACATAGATCTCACTAATCCTTGGAGCAAAGTCTCTATATACTCGGATTCGCTCTTGCTACTTTCAGCTCTGGCTTCGCCTAAACACAAAAGCTGGATGCTAAAACAAATAGCAGACAGAATAAAAGCAGTCAACTCCCATCTTCGACTGTCCCTCCATTGGGTCAAAGCCCACATTGGAATACAAGGTAATGAAGAGGCTGACAGGCAAGCAAAACTTGGTACCGAAAAAGTTTCCATCGACACGCATGTCACCAAGTCACATGGTACCTTGAAGGCTGACATTCGGCGCTGCATATTAGCAGAATGGCAAAACGAGTGGGCAAGTAGCACAAAAGGCCCACAAACGCACAAATATTTCCCTAAAGTATCAACTAAAATGAAATCATTCCATCCTTTCCTGATACAATTCCTCTCAGGTCATGGGAGATTTCCCTTCTACTTTAACAAATTTGGATTTACCAACGATCCACTTTGCGACTGGGGCAAAGTTGGTACACCGGACCATTACATATGAGTGCAAACATACTCATTTACTCAGGCAAAAATTAATTAACGTGCATGATAAACATCAGCTTCTTAAAGCTCCTAACAACATTCATGTCATCCACCAAATCATTGCGTGGATAAACGACCGCATACCTAGGCTTTAACAAGCCGCCGCTGTTTGCTCTGCCAAACGGGTGGGTTGGGTGTGTCCCTTGGTGAAGACCTCTGTGGTAAGCTTCTTGTAGATAATTGCTCGGGTTCCACCACTCGCACCAACGATGTGCTTCGCGCACGGTGTTGGGGTGGTAACTCCGTACATAAATGTTGGGGAATAGAAATGATTAACTCGTCCGGTTTTCGAATGATGAATGTAAAGTTGAGAATCGGAAATTTATGGAGTTATCGGCTTAAGTAATTATGCCTGTGAGGGTACGGGAATTGTGACCTGGACCTGGTGTCAGCAACATACGTACTGCTATGAGAGAATCATGGAGTGGAGGAGTAGCTGGCGGCTTAGGTAGTGTATGAATTCTGGTTTCGGAGTACGGGTGTTGACGGCGTAGGTGTGTGTGGGAATTGCAATCAATTTCGAGGGTGGTGCTAGAAGCGGGTTGTGTAATGTGTGTCGATTGTCATTTCAAGGGTGGTGCTGGAAGCGGCATGGGTAATGAGTGTGAGTGTGGATTATCATTTCGATGGTGGTGTTGGAAGCGGCGTGGGTAGTGAGTGTGAGTGTGGATTGTAATATCGAGGGTGGTGTTGGGAGCGGCGTGGGTAATGAGTGTGAGTGTGGATTGTAATGTCGAGGGTGGTGCTGGGAGCGGCGTGGGTAATGAGTGTGGATTGTAATGTCTAGGGTGGTGCTGGGAACGGCCTGGGTAATGTGTGCGAGTGTGGATTGTAATGTCGAGGGTGGCGCTGTAAGCGGCATGGGTAATGTGTGCGAGTGTGGATTGTAATGTCGAGGGTCATGTTGGACGTGGTATGGATAATGTGTGTGAGTGTGGATTGTGATTTCGGAGTAGTGGTGTCGGCGTGGGCAATGCATGTATGTGAATAGTTATTTCGTAAGTTTTGGTCCAGTGTATAAAATGTATTAGTGTGTGTGTGTGTGTGTGTGTGTGTGTGTGTGTGTGTGTGTGTGTGTGTCAGGATTGTGGAAATGGAAAACGTTAAATGAAAAAATGTTGCCGCAATTGTGTACTTCATAATAAGCTACTTTATCTATTTCAGCGGAACTTAATTTCACATTACAAATAATATTTCGATATAAAGTAGAACAGATCGAAGTAGAAACGTAATGCGAAAAAGGGCTTAACAGAATGTCTAAATGTTAAACTCGGATTATTTCTGAAGGCCTCCGTTAATAATTTTAAAAAAAAATGAATTTGGATTTTACCAATCCAGCAGTTATGGATTTTTTTTTCAATGGATACATGACTGATTAATTATGGCGAGTTCCCGATTTGTCTTGGAATATCCTCGAATCAGACGAAAGATTGAACAATAAATTAACAGATAAATCGACTGAACTAATGAAATTTGCTTCATGACATTATTTCAGAAAATCTCTCATAATGAGAACTCTCGCATCAAGACAACAAATGCAATTCATAAAGATTGTAACCAATAAATGTAGTAAAATTTAATGGTGGAGTGGAATCGGCACATAGCATTTTAATGCTTACTTTTTGAGGAGCAGAAATGATTCAAATTCATATTTCGTTAAATTTGAAATTTGACAGACAGGAGTCCTTAAAAATCCTTTTTTTTTCCCCATAAAATTTCAAATGCTAGTAAAAATAAAATTTATTTTATGGACTCTTTTAGAAAATCCTGTAAATTTCTTCGAATAATATTCTCTTTTTCTTATTTAAGAGGACCGCTTAACTGGAATTAAGCCTAAGTCAAAATTTCTATAATTTCGAATAAAAGTTGACTTTAATTGTCTTTTTAAATTTCAACTCGTAGTTCTTGCCATAAAAAACAATAATAGCTCCTTTTCCATAAAGTTCAATTATGAAACATTTCATTCTTTTAACAATCCCTCTTTCTCCGTCTTGGAATTAAAATCCCTATCTTATATGAAAAGTAATCTTGTGGGCCTCCGCTATTTGGTATCCCTCTCTCTGTGTATATATATGTATATAATATGTAACATTATTTTGTTTGAAGCAGATTGCAAGTTTCAGAAGCAGTGAAGAGACTTTGTATTTTTAATTTCGTTTTATTCTCTCCAGGGAGACATGCATGATTTATTTACAAGCAGGCGCGGCGTGACACAAAAGCAGAAGTAAGAAAAAAGTGACGAAACAAATGATCACTAGTCTTCTACAACATGAGATTTCCGGACACGCGCCAATTCAATACACGTGGTGACCTTTGACAAGGGCTCCGAAGGGATCGCTTTTACTTGATACTTGGATTGATTGCGCTGTAATTTTTATACAGCTTCATACGTGGAATGAGATCAGGAAATAAGAGCATATTTTACTATGGGCTAAATTAAGATAAGGTATTGGAAATTAATTTGATTAAATTAAGAGTTTAAAATAGCATATATATTATTCTTCTAATTGATGTAACAATTTCGCATCCCATAAAAAATTAGTTTTGATTGAGCATTGCATTATCGATCAACCCTAAACTGATAAGATATTTCTGAAGTTGAAAGCATGTAATTTCTTCTGAATAAAGTATACTAGATCAGCTTATTTGAACTTCATTTCCTCCCAGAATTTAGAAACAATTTAGTTCACTCCATATCACAACAAAAAGAAAGTTTGAATAACCTCATATATCGAATGCAGTGGGTGGGGGAAGGATTTCAATAGTTTTCAATGAAAATAAGTAATTGGCTAGAGCATCGATAGAAAAACTTGGGTAACTGAGCTTTAGAGATAAAAATTAAAAAAAAAAAAACTTTAAATGCAGCTATTCTAAACTTATTTAAACAAATCTGGTATTGCACTTCTTTGTACTTCGATATGTAAAAAAAAAAAATATTTTCATAGAATTTCTTAAAAATATAAAATAATGTTTTAAGATAAAGACGTTTTTTGAGAGTAACTTTGCTTATTGTAAACAAAAACGCATGATTTGATCACTTTCCAGCAATTCACCTTCGAAAATTTAAAAACGGTTATCTTTGCTTTCTGAATTGAATTAGTTATGTTCTAAACCTTGATTCTCAGCGCAGATTATCCTGCAAAAGTATCTTACACAAGAATAATATCTATATAGAAATGGTAACCGCTAACAATTAGTTGCCGTTAAACTATTTGAAATTTTCTAAGATAAATTAAAATATACACGCTTTATGGATCCTTAGAAAAAATGAGGAAGAAACATTAATAATCTCTGGATATTCAATACACGTGGCTTCTAAACGATGCGAGTGCCACAATTATTTGGATTTTACATGGTACAGGTTAATATGACAGAGTAAAGAACCGTGATGATTGTTTTCTTGTGCCTTTTTCTACAGATGTGCCGAGTGAAGTAATGTTAAGTTGGTAGGCTCAATGTGTAAAAATGATTCGAACATTAGATCTTGTATTTAAACTGTTTCACTAAAACCACATAGTTTCTGTTGGATTCATTACATTTTTTTAATCATTTGAGTGAAATGGAAAGTCACAGACATCATTAAAGAAGCAGATTATCCTGAGCAGACATCTGCGTTTAATGGGAACAATTGCGCAACGTCATTCCCCATAAGAAGATTGACTGCATTTACAGCTATTGGCAAATAGTACGGAGAGCAGCTGTCCAGACGGCCAGAAAACATTTTATTGTTTGACACAGAAGTAATATCGGTAAGTTATGCTATTTATGATAATTGTTATATCGGAATGAAGATTAAATAAAATCATTTGATTTACTCAAATGGTAATTGGAACTATAAAAATGTATTCATTGTGTTTCATTATTTATTCATAGGCTGGATAACTTTTGACACTTAATAGATACCAGCTTGCGTGATAAAGGTATGCCACCAACCACAGTATTTTCTCAGTTTCGTACACATGCCATCCATCTATATCACTCTTCCTGGATGCGAGGAAGTATTCGCTTAAGATACGTCTATGTATCCAAAGGCACAGTAAGTACTCGAATTTTATTAATGAAACTGACAAAACGATATGGCATTTGGAAGCTATTTTAATTTGTTCATCTAGAAAGCAAGTTTCTGGAGGCTACAAAAAAGACGCTAAAGATAATTATTTAGCAGTATTTATCAAAATATTTCATTCGGATTCCTCCCAGTAAAAGAACTACAAGAATTGGAATATTAAATGCGTGTTATACCATGAGACAAATTTGTATACCTAGGTTTCCAAGTAATTACTCGCCTGAGAGGGAAGTCTGCTTGGAATGGTCATCTGTATGTCATCTCGCTCGAAAAATACTGCTTGGCCAGGAACCATTTCAGATAATCGGTTCCAGCACCTATGAAAAGGTAAAAAAAAAATTGTAGGCAACTTTGCATTGTTTTTGTATAAGCCAAACTGAAACTTTCTTTCTAGAATGACCAAACGTATTACTGTTACGTAAAAAAATTATAATTATTTTCTTTCCGATTCTTTATTTGTCGTAACAGTAAATGTTTTTTGTTAAGATCATCAAATTCCTGTTTAAGCATCTAATTAAGAAAATTTATGAAATTAAAACTGCAGTCTTACAAAATTAAAACTGATTTGTTCTTAAATAAAATTTCATATATTATCTCGATGCATATTGTGGTTCTTTTTTTTTTTTTAGAAGAGCATTCTAACGGGAAAAAAAGTTCGTTTTCATATAAACTTTATGATATCAAGTATAATCAACAATTGTGCCTGAAGAATAATTTATAAACTGGATGCTCCATTTATTTTTTCTAAATAAATAGGCTATTGCTCGAAAAAAAATTAGAATTGTCTTTTTTATAATGAAAGAATGAAATGGTTGGATGAAAGGTTTTACTGATGTATTACAAATACGAAAAGATTTAGTTTTAAAGGTAAAATGACCTGATGAAAATTCTAAAACATTTCTTGTTTAAGAAACAGTAAATTTCATTCTATAAATAAAATAGTAAATTCTTTTGTGATTTTGAATTATCGGTGTAGTTTGAAAGTGCAAAATTTCAAATCAATATAATCCTTCATTTCATATTTTTGATGGATGTTTTCATATCTGCTGATTTAAATTATTTAATTTTTTCAGATAGACATGTTTTGCCCGAAATGACCATGGCCCAACAGGAAATACCTGGAATCTTCAAGAGGATTTTGGAATTTGAGCCGTTTTTAAAATATATTCGTGGTCCAACAGATTTAATTGATAGTTTTAAGAGCTAGAAATCTTGAACCAAGTTCAAAATGCATCGTCTTTGGTACTCGCAAATTACGGAAACTTACATTCAATATGCACAGTGGATTGAAAGTGAAAGGTTTATAATCTCTCCATATGCCAGACGAGTGGTTTCAAAGAAACGAGATCAGAATCATGTGGATTTAACATGCTTAACTTGTGATAGGAGAAAATAACCATGAAGATTTCTTCTTATACTGTTTTCAACTATGGAACCAATGTTAATTTGGACGATTTTTTTGTGTAATGCCAGCAAGAATTTGTGAGATAACATCCGTTTGAACCACTTTACTTAACCTTCCTAATACCTAAATACTACTTGGTTCTACAGCAGCGCATTGTGCAAAGAATACAACTCATGTCATTTATTTGAACAATGGCACTCTCCATCTATAGAATGAATGTCCTTTTCAGTTCCAGCTACAAATTCTATATACAGAGGATGTCTGGATGCCCAGGAAAGAGCAGTACTGAAGTGGTTTCGGTAAGTTCTGCAAATTAAAATAATTGTCGTATCGAAATGAAGATTGTATCCAATCAACTGACTCGACTATCAAATAACTAAAAGTATACCTTTTCATTTTGTTGGTTATATAAATAGGTTTAACAATTTACCGATTCCACTGTTCTGAAAAAAACTATTAGCACTCGGTATCACACAACTTTCTCGATTCCATACTCACTCCCTCAATACACATTAATTGTGCTTAATTCATGGAAAACATTCTCTTAAGATGACATTCGAGGACATGCCAAGTTCCTGAATTATAATAGAAATCTAAGATTTGACATTTGAGAATCATTCAGGCTTTCAAGAGATGTTGTATGGCCAGAAACCTTTTCAGACTTGCGCATGTGAGAAATAAGTAAAAGATGTTTCCATGTAATTTTGTTTCGTGTCCTCTTTCATCAGCTCATTTTTTAGAATGAAAAACATATTGCAGTTAATGTTTAAAATGTCATATTCGTTAGTCGTAATAATCGGTACATACTGATATTAGTAAGCTCGTTTTCAAGTATTTAAATAAACCAGAAAATTTCATCTACAAGTCTACGAAAGAAATATTTTTCAAGCGAAACTTTAGGCCATGTTTTTTTGTCCTATGGACGAATGCGTCTGCTTTCGGAGCCTAAGAGGGTTTTGTGAACGTTTTGAGGACTTCACAAAAATAACCTACTGTATTCAGAAGTATAACCAATGACTGCGGTTATTGGACGGTTGTTTGAGCATTTCTTATTCGTGCCACTTCTGATCCTCACAGCATAAACATTTTCGGAAGATTCAGGAAAGAAATATTTTTTATTTAGCCAATGATTCAAATTCAATTTTAAAATAAATTTAAATTTCAAAAACCGAAAAGGTAAGTAAGGTAAGATGTTAGTAAATCTATATTTTAAAATTTCTATTTTCACTTCTATGAATAACGAAATTGTAAGCAAATTCTCTTATCGAAAAACTGAATAATTGATTTAAAGAGCGAAATAAAGTCGCTTCTACTCCAGAATATAAAGATATTCTTGATAGTTTCAGATCTATATTAATTCAAATATTTATTCTTTTCAGATATTGACATGAGTTGGCCGAAATGATCGCGGTACAACGGATGCCATCCGGAATGTTCAAGCGCATATCGGAACTCGGAGCCTTAGTAATGAAATATTGCATGAAGATCCAACATATGCAGTTTGTAAAATTGTAAATATTAGACCAAACCCAAAATGCATATTTGGTACCAAAATATTGTCAATGATCTGCATAGTGGAAATGTAAATGTATATGGAGTTAACATTACTTGAGGACATCAATACATCTCTAAAATGTTTTATTCTTCCATTTTTAAGGTTTTGAATATTTATATATTTTTGGAGAATTCTTTCAACCAATGCAGTAATTCATTTCGAACTTGGAAAAGGTTGAAGTGCATGAAATGTACATCATTCAAAGCCTGTTTGGCATATGAATCAATATTTCTTAAGTTTTGGAAATTGTTAAGCTTTTGGTTCATTATATTTCCTTCAAAGTTGATGTTTATATTCTACTCTTTTAGAAACAAGTATTTTTTTTAATATTCTAGACATATGAAACATTTTTATGGATAAATTAAAATTTGTAAGTATTTGATTTTTCTAAGTTATCTAAAACCAATTTTCAACAAGACCTAAAGAAGAATTTTTCTCTCAGGATGTCTAAAATTGACTTTAAAATTTCATTTGTAACCATACTCTTATTAAAAGTTAGTAAGTTAGACTTTTTTTTACTGACCCAGCGATATAGCCAGGGATCGCAGCAACTGTCCCAGAATTGCAATTACTTGAAAAAAAAAAGTATAAAACGACTTAATTTGCATTTGACATTTCTCCGTCATTGTAAACAGAGAAGGCATCTTCATGATATTAGATGATTTGTTAAGATTATTTTTCATCATCGATTGCCTTATTAAAATTCTAAAAATTTAATTTTTTGTTATTGATAACCGATTAGCTATTATTCCTTTTCATCAGCATAATTGTTTGTAGACAGTTTTCAATTTATTGATAGATTTTACAAAATAGTCTTCCATTGTTTTCATTTATTACTGAATGTCAAAGATCGCGAAAGCAATTTGATTCATTTTTTCCTGAATAGAAATTTAAAAACATGGTATCAAAGATCATTATTTGAAATTTAATTCCAGCACTTTGAGAAATTTTATCATGATTTGTGTAGCTATAGTAAGCAAATATCTGTACATTGCATCCATTTGCAATTATTTTTTTTAAATCAAAATTCTATTCTTATTAAATTTATTAAAAATGGGTGATAATTAATGATTAATAGAACTTCACTTTGTGACTATGAAATAAGTTATTACAAACTCGGTATATTTACTGTAGTGGCTATGTGCGTATAATTCTGATTTAGCAACAAATATTTTTTTTTCTATAAGTGTCTTAACATTAGCCTTTGAAATATTGTTTTATACCTTGTTATCAAGATCTCAATTTTTTTTATTAAAATTTTGATGTGAAAGCAAAATTTGTGAAAATGAAATTTTCTTTAATATGTATTTGTATGTTTGTCTAATTTAAAATATATAAATAATCACTGCTGTCAATGGCAGGGGAAACGCGCCTGTACCTTGCATGAAAGAAATGGCAAAAGAAAAAAAAATGCGTTGTCCACATGTCTACTTTGTTTTCTTAAAGATTATTTGAAATTTAAATATTTTCAATAAATATTGCTCAAACTTAAGTTATGTGTTTGCCCACGTGAAACAATGTTGTGCATTGCAAAGATGTCTTATGCTTATATATTGAATTTGATAATATTAATTATTGGAACTGTAATTATTCTTAAATTATGGGATACGATAGGGCTTTATTCTCTTTTCATTAACTTTCACATTTGAATAACCGTAAAATGCACAACATTCATTTTTCCTGAACAGAAATTTAAAAACATGGTATCAATGATCATTCATTTGTAATCTAATTGCAATACTTTCAGAAAAATTTTGGCATTGTATTTGTAGTTATATTAAATAAGCATCTGTCCGTTGCATCCATTTGCAGTTAGGTTTTTAAAAGATTTTATTCTTGTTAAATTTATTCAGGTTAAATTAATGATTAATTTATTAAAAATAAAAAGTTAGTAATGCTTAGTATTCCAAGTTCACCATTAATCTTTTAATAAGTAATAATTTCTAAATCTCGTCATTTTGGCCTTCAATTTTACTTAAATGTGTACATCCGCAGATAGAGGATACTTTGATTGACTCGGCCGGCCAGCCAATCAAAATGTCCTCAGATTCTTCGAAGGCATTTGATCATTGTGTCTGATCACCACAATGATCAGAATGCTTTCGCAGAAAATGATATTCGCGCATGATTAGCATGAATCATATTTCTAAAAATCTACTAAAGTATAATAAAATATTAGTTGAGGAAAAAATGTGAATGGATGCGATGAATGTTGAATAACGTAGGTTAGATTGCTTTCTTTTATTAATACGAGTAAATTAAGTTTTATCAGATTTTCAGAAGTTCTTAATTTTTATTCTATGCTATTTAATAAAATATTAAATTCTCACTTATTCTAAATTGAATTATGTATTGGAAAAATCTTAGAATGAATGTTCAAATTATATACTATCCTTAAATAATAATTTCTATAAATGTGTTGTTTCCTTAATTACATTTTAATAATCAATACTTGTATTAAATTTTCCATTTCAAGTATATAAATTTTATGTTAACTGAGTACTTTTATTTTCAAAATTGTTTGAATTATTGCTTTGGCAGTTTGATACCTGTTTAATTTAATTTGATATCTGTACTGAATTCTGAATTCAATGCTTTTATGTTCTACTTTAATGTTGTAGTAATTTTGTAAACGATTTTTTTTTGTGACATTCAATTTTTGTATATTAAACTTGCAAATAAAGTTTGTATAATTAGAATTCATTTTGTATTTAATTATCAAATATTCTTGTTTCCTTTCGAATAATTGTCTCGACAAAAGTATTAAATTTCTTGAAAGCCACTCCTGTAACAAATCCGTACACTGAGTGTAAGACGTACATACATCCAAGTCCTTTGAAGAATATTGAGTTGATTTTAAATTAAAAGTAGAAAAGCACAAGATGAATCAATAGATTTGTTTCTATCCTTTACCTTAAATGATTTTATTATTTTCAAACGTAAATTAGTTGCATGTAAATCATTGGAATTCATTCGCTAAATTAATGATAGAGTACAGATAAAAAGTTAGAAATAGGCCATGCTCTAGAAATGCTTTAAAAGAATTTGACGAATTGGAACTTTAGTCTGCTTTTTAACAATGTGTTCATAGAAATTTCATTGTTTAAGTCGTGTTCATATGATTTCGAATTTAAAACTAAAGACTATTGGTATGTTCGTTTCTGATAGTCAATGGGTAAATTTAAGATCTTTATCTTGGTGCAGAATGCATTTTTAGAAACTTAGAACTCGTTAGGATGTGAATTGTAAAAATTGCTTTGAAGTTTCGTTGTTATTTTTCATATTAAAATTTATCTGAAAATGAATTAAAATGTTCTTTTATTACTTTCTTAAAATCGGTTATTACATATATACTATTTCATTTAAATATTATTTTTAATTTGATTTCCTGATTTCTACTCTTTTCCGATTTGTAAATTGTGACAGATAGCTAATTTTTATTGTAAAGAAAATTTTTTCTTTTTTGTCAGTTACAGAATTGTAATATTTTATATTATGAATATCTTCTGGTCTTCGTTTCTAGATTAAATGACTAACTATTAAAAGAATATCCTAAGAGTGTGAAATTTCACATAAATGAAAATTGCATTATTATAAACTTAAATATTTTATCAAAGTATTAAAAGAAAAATATATTAAATCTGGAAGTCAAAACAAAAATCGTAAATGTGTGAGGTATAGGTAGAAAATCTTTCAATGAATTGAAATCCTATTTCTATTTATAATTCATCTAAATTTTATTAAAAAAATATTTGCAATTTTAGAGGAAAGAATACCATTAAAGCTCTCACCGGGAATAGAAAAGCTTTCTCCGAATTTACTATTCTAAACAGCCATAAAAAATCATAGGGGGAAAATATTTCGGCTTTAAATTTATACGAATGGAAGGGAGATTTATGAAGGATTATTTAAAGCATTTATTCTGTACAGAAAAATAAACACGGAGACGTTATAGTAAATTGATTAAAAAGAACACTGGAGAAGGTTAGGAACAGTGTCGGAATGATTCTCAATAAAGAAGCATCCATGACGCAAAGGTCTGGAATCTGACACATGGCATGCGACTTTGAAAGCTTACATAATGGAAGATTTTATTTAGGAGACAGGAAAAATAAGCCTTCATTTCTAATACTTTCAAAATTCTATTTTGTATGCAGAATATATTTTTAAAATTCTACTACAAGAGCAAATATTTTAATTCGCGAAAATAATAATGATTCTATTCAAAAAATAAATGTCTTAATACTACTTTCTTATGATACTTTCTTGTTTTTTTTAAAAAATATGGATATCAAAATAATACCATAAAAATTGTGAGATATCGAAGGGGATATTTTAGATAATTTGGAATTTCAATTGCATTCATAATATATTTCACACTGCGTTTTGCAAGTCTTCAGTTCGAATCTCGAAATCAAGGAATATATTTTTCTTTTCTTCTTTTTTTAATTTATTTTAGTTATTTTTGTCCATTATTCCCACACTTACTATGAATTATTCCAAATCATATACTCCAGAAATAAAATTTAATTTCAAAATATTTCTATATTTAATCGAAAATTTAAGAGTCAAGTTAACGCAAATACGCAGAATTCATTCCTATACAAAGCGTTGCGTTTTTAGACCAGATTGCAAACGTCTTAAAACTTTTATTGGATAATCATAATAAGAATCTTAAACTGTTCAGACGATCTTAAAATACGTTGCTTGGTAGCTAGATCAGGAAAGCGCGGCAATTAGTTTTGCAGGTCTTCAGCTCGAATCTCGAATCCAAGAAAAGTTTTTATATACATATTTTTTTCTTTTTTT
Source organism: Argiope bruennichi (assembly GCF_947563725.1). Lineage (NCBI taxonomy): Eukaryota > Metazoa > Arthropoda > Arachnida > Araneae > Araneidae > Argiope > Argiope bruennichi. Next base: position 99,164,360 of record NC_079157.1, read on the forward strand.
TTTAAAAAATAATTTGAGATATTTTTCTTCATTATAACCACAGCTACTATGAATTATTCCAAATCATATACTTGAAGAAAAAAATAAATATCAAAATATTTCTATATTTCATCCAAATTTTAAGAGTCAAGTTCACAGTTCAAGCATATGCGCTGAATTCATTCCTATTCAAAGCATTGTGCTTTTAGACCAGAATGACACCGTGTTAAAACTTTTAGTTTATAATCTTAATGAGAGTCTTAGGCCATTCAGTCGGAATCCGGGTACGATGCTCCCTGGCTAGATCGGCAGAACGAGCCTGTTGCTTTTGCTGGTCTTCAGTTCGAGTCTCGAAAATGATAATTTTTTTAATATTATTCTTTTCTTTTTAAAAAAAAATATTTTAGGTATTTTTTTTTCATTATTTCCACAGATGTTATGAACTATTCCAAATCTTATACTTCTAAAATAAAATTTAATGTCAAAAAATTTCTATAATCAAGAGAAATTTTAGGAGTGAAGTTCACGCACATGCGCAGAATTCATTCCTATTCAAAGCATTATGATTTTAGACCAGAATGACACCGTCTTAAAACTTTTAGTGGATAATCATAATGAGAGTCTTAGACCATTCAGACGCTCTGTGGTTACGAAGTAGGAATTGGGATAGATATTAAAGCGGTTTTGTTTTATGAATTTTATATCTATTCTGTTTATGAATCATTCTAATCTATTCCAGCTCCACGACACTATAATAAAAAAATAATTCTCGGAAGAAAATAGTTTTAAGAATCAAATTGGGAGGGATATCAAAGCTGTTTTGTTTTATGAGCTTTATGCCTATTCTGTTTATGAATCATTCTAATCTGTTCCAGCTTCAAGACACTATAATAAAAAAAAGGTTCTTCCACGAAAATAGTTTTAAGAATCAAATTGGGTGGGATATCCAAACTGTTTTGTTTTTGTGTTTTCTGTACCAATTCTGTTTATGATTCATTCTAATCTATTCCAGCTCCATTATAATATAATAAAAAAATTATTCTCCCTAGAGAATAGTTTTAAGAATCAAATTAGGAGGGATATCAAAGCTGTTTTGTTTTATGAGTTTATACCTATTCGGTTTATGAGTCATTCTAATCTATTCCAGCTCCATGATACTATAATAAAATATCGAAGTCTATTGTGAATCTCTTTAAGGTAGGAAAAACAGTATCTTTTAACATTTAGTTTTTATTTTATATATTAATAGTCATCTTTGGAGGATCCATGGAGTATAATTATTCAATTTATTTTAAATTAACGTTATTAATTCACAGAGTTCACAAATATCATACGATAACAAACTAAGATTTTCAATATAAATAACTCTTTAAAAAATCCTAACAATATCTCATTAAAATTATACGTGCATCTGTGAGTCTTTAAATTCTTTGCTTTGATAAAATAGAAATTTACATTTATTGTCCGAAGAAAAAAAATTAAATTATATTTTATGATAAATTACAGCTTACTTGGTACTTATATTCATTTAAAGACTTATGCATTTCGATAAGCATGTTCGTAGTATGTTGTTTCTATATATTACAATTTTTTTATTATTTCTTAACTATAAATCTTAGTTTATTTTATTTTATTTAAAAAAAATTATAGCTCATTTTCTTTATTTTCTTATTTTTTTTCTCAGTTCATATATTTTTATTCAGTATCTGAAATTAAAGATTGTAACTTTCAGCAGTTATTTTTTTATATTAAAAGTCAGTTTTAAAAATCTATTTTTTTCATTACTTTTAGTAGATTTTTGTTTCCGATTCTTTCTTTAACTTATAATTTACTTAAGTTAATATTTTCTAAGAATGAAGTTATCCAATTAAGTATACATATTTGAAACTCACATGAAAATATATATGATTACAATAAAAAAAATAATTTAATTTCATATCTTCAGCAGATTCAATCTTTAATAATCGATTAACGTACCAATAAAAAGAATTAACATCTTTGGATAAATTATAGTCGGCCCATTTTATTCCATTAATGCATCAAAATTTAATTCAAATCTCTAATAATAATAATAATAATCGAGATGAATGTGTGTATATAACTATGTGTTTAACTACACAGGCTCTCAAAAGTGCGAATTTTTTTACCTAATGCTACCAAACTTGATACTTATTTACTTAGTAATTTGGGAATATGTAACTCAAAGATATTCTTTTGAGGAAATTTGCATTAGAATTTCGAATAAATAAAAACTTAGCAAAACGCTGCTGTCTTAAGAGTTTGCGTCAAATCTTATAAAAGTTTAATTAGAATTCATGTTTAATTAATTAAGTTAATAAAGCACTTTCAATAAGTAGCTCATTAAATATTACATATTGAATAGATTCGTTCTGCAAAATATTTTAGCAACTTTAATATAAAAAAAAAGGTATGCAAATTATATATATCAATAAACACAGAACTTACGCACTTTTTGATTTGATTAATATATCAAAATTCAGATAAAATATTAAAACTCATTTCTAATATACTTTCTTAACTTCTAATTTTTAAAAAAATTTTTGAAATTATTTATTTTATTCTTTATTTATTTATCATAACAACGAATGCTTTCAGCTTACCAAAAGCGGAATAAATTGTAGATTTTAAAGATGGTTAGCACAAAGAAGTTAATGCTATTAAGGTTATGGATGAATCATGTGGTTGCTAGAGACGATAAATAGGGGTATTATGAGAAACCTATAAAATAAAGGAAACAAATACACATATATGTGGTTGAAGCCGAAATTTTATTTTTTGAGTGAACCAGCTATTGCAAATTTTGACTATTGTAAGAAAAAATGTTTATATCAAAACAACGAGAAATTGCTCAGGATCCATTTTTTTAATGTTCAAAGAAACTAGTTCCAGAGATGCTGAGTAGTGTTATTCAGTCTTGTACGTTCTTACAAACCCACTAGATGTTCAACCAGAAGTCAGTGCCAGAGCTGCCGTCGCCAAGTCAGAAGATGCTGAGAGGTGTGATTCAGTCTTGTACGTTCTTACAGACCCACTAGATGTTCAACCAGAAGTCAGTGCCAGAGTCTTGCCGCTACAATTTGCGATATCAGTTCATTCAAAAAGTATCAATGCCAGATGCTGGTCTCGTATGTTCATTCAATCTTCCAATTACATGTCCACAGTCAAAGTCCGGGATACCTCACTGAGGCAGAAGTCAAAATCGGGTAGGCCTTAAAGAGCAGGCCAAAATGTCATAGTCCGTGGTGCCTTCATGAGGCTTCATATGTCACATTTGGATAAGTATTTTCACAATATTAGAAGAAATTACTTATCTTCATCTAAAAATAAAGTCCAAAGTGATAAAAAGTATATGTACTAAAAAATAATAATAATAGAGTCCGCAGTGATAATATATATACAAACAAAATAATAAAAATAAAATCTATGTACAATATTTACACGAGTATTTACAAAATACTCAAAAATGACGAGGAGATACCAGAGTAGATTTACTTGAGGATTTTTCATTGCTTCTTTTTTTCAGTGCTGAAGAAATCTCAATATTCGGATAATTCTTGACAAAACTATTGTACGAGTGAGCAGAAATGATTGCAGTTTATATTTTTCTGTGGTTTTAATAGTAAGTGTCTCTTTGTAATGGAGTTTCAAACATAATATGTCACAAAAAGTTTATCTTGTGCGTGCTTTTCAGCTGAATAGAAGAAGAAAATGCAGAGGAATCCTAGCTATTTGTCGAAAACGCTGTTTTGTTTCAGTTCATTTGGAATATAAATCGCAAGTAGGGTACAGGTATTTGCCGGAAAATCATCGTAACTGTTTCATTATCAATGTTCAAACTAAGTGAGCAATTTGTTTACAAAACGTTTGACAAGAAGCAGCATACGTCCATGAACTTTCATTTCATCAAACAAATCATTCGTTTGAGTGGAAACATCCTTCACTATTTCAATTTCCGCTTGCAAAGCTACATCTTGACGCCCTTTGCCTTTAGAGTCCAAATGGTTCAAAATCATGAAGAAAACCACATATGGAAAAAGATTGAAACAGTGCCAAAAGTTAAGATTGCAGAATATTTCAAACCAACTCCACAACCAGAAGAGCAAAAGGCAAACAGTAGCTACTATCTCCTTCGTCATTTTGAATTGCAGTTTTTAAAATCAAAAGCACTTTGAAAAATCAAACGTCGATTTTCAGTCGAAGTAAAGCTCACCGTATCTCAAGAAAAACAAGCAAATAATGAAAAAACATAACATTATTCACACTGTTATACCTTTGAAATATTGTTACAACAGTTAATTATTATTTAGCTATTGTTATGCTGTAATGAAATACATAACAAACAGGATTCAAACATTATTACACATTATTGCTCAAAGTAACAATTCAGATTCATCTATTAAGATCGTAAGAATTATTGTGATTATAATAATATTATGATATAGGTGTTTTTCAAGCAAATAATTTATAAAAAATTATTGATTTTAAAAAATTAAAAAAAAATTCTTTGTTCTTTTTTTTTAAAAAAATACATGTAGTAAATATTACCGAGTGATTTTTAACTTCCTTATACAAAATGCTTTCGTTCGGAACTTTTTGGACTTGGGATATCCAATTCTTCCGAAGTAAAGACTTTCGAAGTCCTACCTTTATGCAAAACAATTTCTGGCGAGAAGCACGCTATATATAATGCAAACAAATGCCTGATATATAAACAATAAATGAATGAACAATTCTGAATTAAAACATACATTCTCGGTTTCATAGCGTTTTACATTAAGCTTTCGCAACTTACTAATCTACTTCAACGGTCACTTTTTTAATACTATTCTTTTCTTTTTTTTAAATTTATTTTAGGTATTTCCATCCATTATTCCCACACTTACTATGAACTATTCCAAATCTTATACTTCAAAAATAAAGTTTAATGTCAAAATATTTCGATATTTAATCGAAAATTTACGAGTCAAGTTAACGCAAATACACAGAATTCGTACCTATTCACAACATTGTAGACCAGATTGACACCGTCTTAAAGCTTTAATTGGCTAATCACAATTAGAATCTTAGACCGGTCAGACGCTCTCGGGAAGGGAGGCTTGATGGCTAGATCAGCAAGGCACTTCACTTAGTTTTGTAGGTCTTCAGTTCGAGTCTGCGAAACAAAAAAAAGTTTTTATAAATATTTTTGTTTTAAATTTATTTTATTTATTTTTCTCCATTATACCCACAACTACTATGAATTATTCCAAATTATATACTTCAAAAAATAAAATTTAATTTCAAATCATTTCTATATTCAAGAGAAATTTTAGGAGTCATGTTCACGCACATGCGCAGAATTCATTCCTATTCAAAGCATTGTGCTTTTTGACCAGAATGACACCGTGTTAAAACTTTTTGTTTATAATCTTAATGAGAGTCTTAGACCATTCAGACGCTCTCCGTGCCCGAAGATTCGTGGCCATGTCGGCAGAACGAGCCACTTAGTTTTGCTGGGCTTCAGTTCGAGTCTCGAAAATGAGATTTTTTTAATATATTTTTCTTTTTTTTTTCTATTTTATTTACCCATTATTCCAATACTCACTAAGAACTTTTCAAAATGTTAAACTTTTAAAATAAAATTTAATGTCAAAATATTTCTATATTCAAGAGAAATTTTAGTAGTCAAGTTCACGCACATGCGCAGAATTCATTCCTATCCAAAGCATTATGATTTTCGACCAGAATGACACCGTGCTAAAACTTTTAGTTTATAATCTTAATGAGAGTCTTAGACCATTCAGACGCTCTCAGGGTACGAAGCTTCGTGGCCAGATTGGTTGAACGAGCCACTTAGCTTTGCTGGTCTTCAGTTCGAGTCTCGAAAATGAAATTTTTTTAATATATTTTTCTTTTTTTTTTCTATTTTATTTATTTTATTTATACATTATTCCAATACTTACTAAGAACTTTTCAAAATGTTAAACTTTTGAAATAAAATTTAATGTCAAAATATTTCTATATTCAAGAGAAATTTTATGAGTCAAGTTCACGCACATGCGCAGAATTCATTCCTATTCAAATCATTATGCTTTTAGACCAGATTGACACCGTGTTAAAACTTTTAGTTTATAATCTTGATGAGAGTCTTAGACCATTCAGACGCTCTCCGGCTACGAAGCTTCGTGGCCGGATCGGCTGAACGAGCCACTTAGTTTCGCTGGTCTTCAGTTCGAGTCTCGAAAATGAAAATTTTTAAATATATTTTTCTTTTCTTTTTTTTCCTTTTATTTATTTTAGGTATAATTATCCATTATTCCAACACTTAGTAAGAACTTTTCAAAATGTTATACTTTAAAAATAAAATTTAATTTCAAAATATTTCTATAATTCAAGATAAATTTTATGAGTCCAGTTCACGCACATGCGCAGAATTCATTCCTATTCAAATCATTATGCTTTTAGACCAGATTGACACCGTGTTAAAACTTTTAGTTTATAATCTTGATGAGAGTCTTAGACCATTCAGACGCTCTCCGGCTACGAAGCTTCGTGGCCGGATCGGCTGAACGAGCCACTTAGTTTCGCTGGTCTTCAGTTCGAGTCTCGAAAATGAAAATTTTTAAATATATTTTTCTTTTCTTTTTTTTTCCTTTTATTTATTTTAGGTATAATTATCCATTATTCCAACACTTAGTAAGAACTTTTCAAAATGTTATACTTTAAAAATAAAATTTAATTTCAAAATATTTCTATAATTCAAGATAAATTTTATGAGTCCAGTTCACGCACATGCGCAGAATTCATTCCTATTCAAATCATTATGCTTTTAGACCAGATTGTCACCGTGTTAAAACTTTTAGTTTATAATCTTGATGAGAGTCTTAGACCATTCAGACGCTCTCCGGCTACGAAGCTTCGTGGCCAGATCGGTTGAACGAGCCACTTAGTTTTGCTGGGCTTCAGTTCGAGTCTCGAAAATGAGATTTTTTTAGTATATTTTTCTTTTTTTTTCTATTTGATTTATTTTAGGTATACATTATTCCAACACTTACTAAGAACTTTTCAAAATGTTAAACTTTTAAAATAAAATTTAATGTCAAAATATTTTTATATTCAAGAGAAATTTTAGGAGTCAAGTTCCCGCACATGCGCAGAATTCATTCCTATTCAAATCATTATGCTTTTAGACCAGATTGTCACCGTGTTAAAACTTTTAGTTTATAATCTTGATGAGAGTCTTAGACCATTCAGACGCTCTCCGGCTACGAAGCTTCGTGGCCGGATCGGCTGAACAAGCCGTTTAGTTTTGCTGGACATCAGTTCGAGTCTCGAAAATGAAATTTTTTTAATATATTTTTCTTTTTTTTTTTCTATTTTATTTATTTTATTTATACATTATTCCAATACTTACTAAGAACTTTTCAAAATGTTAAACTTTTGAAATAAAATTTAATGTCAAAATATTTCTATATTCAAGAGAAATTTTATGAGTCCAGTTCACGCACATGCGCAGAATTCATTCCTATTCAAATCATTATGCTTTTAGACCAGATTGACACCGTGTTAAAACTTTTAGTTTATAATCTTGATGAGAGTCTTAGACCATTCAGACGCTCTCCGGGTACGAAGCTTCGTGGCCAGATCGGTTGAACGAGCCACTTAATTTTGCTGGGCTTCAGTTCGAGTCTCGAAAATGAGATTTTTTTAGTATATTTTTCTTTTTTTTTCTATTTGATTTATTTTAGGTATACATTATTCCAACACTTAATAAGAACTTTTCAAAATGTTAAACTTTTAAAATAAAATTTAATGTCAAAATATTTCTATATTCAAGAGAAATTTTAGGAATCAAGTTCACGCACATGCGCAAAATTCATTAATATCCAAAGAATTAAGATTTTAGACCAGAATGACACCGTGTTAAAACTTTTTGTTTATAATCTTAATGAGAGTCTTAGGCCATTCAGACGCTCTCCGGGTACGATGCTTCGTGGCCTGATCGGCAGAACGAGCCGTTTAGTTTTGCTGGGCTTCAGTTCGAGTCTCGAAAATGAAAATTTTTAAATATATTTTTCTTTTCTTTTTTTTTTCTTTTATTTATTTTAGGTATATTTATCCATTATTCCAACACTTACTAAGAACTTTTCAAAACGCTATACTTTAAAAATAAAATTTAATTTCAAAATATTTTTATATTCAAGAGAAATGTTATGGGTCAAGTTCATGCACATGCGCAGAATTCATTCCTATTCAAATTATTATGCTTTTAGACCAGATTGTCACCGTGTTAAAACTTTTAGTTTATAATCTTGATGAGAGTCTTAGACCATTCAGACGCTCTCCGGCTACGAAGCTTCGTGGCCTGATCGGCAGAACGAGCCTTTTAGTTTTGCTGGACATCAGTTCGAGTCTCGAAAATGAGATTTTTTTAGTATATTTTTCTTTTTTTTTTTTTCTATTTTATTTATTTTAGGTATACATTATTCCAACACTTACTAAGAACTTTTCAAAATGTTAAACTTTTAAAATAAAATTTAATGTCAAAATATTTCTATATTCAAGAGAAATTTTAGGAGTCAAGTTCACGCACAGGCGCAGAATTCATTCCTATTCATCGGCAGAACGAGCTGTTTAGTTTTGCTGGACATCAGTTCGAGTCTCGAAAATGAAAATTTTTAAATATATTTTTCTTTTCTTTTTTTTTTTTTATTTATTTTAGGTATATTTATCCATTATTCCAACACTTACTAAGAACTTTTCAAAATGTTATACTTTAAAAGTAAAATTTAATTTTAAAATATTTCTATATTCAAGAGAAATTTTATGAGTCAAGTTCACGCACATGCGCAGAATTCATTCCTATTCAAATCATTATGCTTTTAGACCAGATTGTCACCGTGTTAAAACTTATAGTTTATTATCTTGATGAGAGTCTTAGACCATTCAGACGCTCTCCGGGTACGAAGCTTCGTGGCCGGATCGGCTGAACGAGCCGCTTAGTTTTGCTGGGCTTCAGTTCGAGTCTCGAAAATGAAAATTTTTAAATATATTTTTCTTTTCTTTTTTTTTTCTTTTATTTATTTTAGGTATATTTATCCAATATTCCAACACTTACTAAGAACTTTTCAAAATGTTATACTTTAAAAATAAAATTTAATTTCAAAATATTTTTATATTCAAGAGAAATTTTATGAGTCCAGTTCACGCACATGCGCAGAATTCATTCCTATTCAAATCATTATGCTTTTAGACCAGATTGACACCGTGGTAAAACTTTTAGTTTATAATCTTGATGAGAGTCTTAGACCATTCAGACGCTCTCCGGGTACGAAGCTTCGTGGCCGGAGCGGCTGAACGAGCCACTTAGTTTTGCTGGGCTTCAGTTCGAGTCTCGAAAATGAGATTTTTTTAGTATATTTTTCTTTTTTTTTCTATTTTATTTATTTTAGGTATACATTATTCCAGAACTTACTAAGAACTTTTCAAAATGTTAAACTTTTAAAATAAAATTTAATGTCAAAATATTTCTATATTCAAGAGAAATTTTAGGAGTCAAGTTCACGCACATGCGCAGAATTCATTCCTATCCAAAGCATTATGATTTTAGAGCAGAATGACACCGTGTTAAAACTTTTAGTTTATAATCTTAATGAGAGTCTTAGGCCATTCAGACGGTCTCCGGGTACCAAGCTTTGTAGCCTGATCGGCAGAACGAGCCGTTTAGTTTTGCTGGACATCAGTTCGAGTCTCGAAAATGAGATTGTTTTAGTATATTTTTCTTTTTTTTTCTATTTTATTTATTTTAGGTATACATTATTCCAACACTTACTAAGAACTTTTCAAAATGTTAAACTTTTAAAATAAAATTTAATGTCAAAATAATTCTATATTCAAGAGAAATTTTAGGAGTCAAGTTCACGCACATGCGCAGAATTCATTCCTATCCAAAGCATTATGATTTTAGACCAGAATGACACCGTGTTAAAACTTTTAGTTTATAATCTTAATGAGAGTCTTAGGCCATTCAGACGCTCTCCGGGTACGAAGCTTCGTGGCCTGATCGGCAGAACGAGCCGTTTAGTTTTGCTGGACATCAGTTCGAGTCTCGAAAATGAGATTTTTTTAGTATATTTTTCTTTTTTTTTTCTATTTTATTTATTTTAGGTATACATTATTCCAACACTTACTAAGAACTTTTCAAAATGTTAAACTTTTAAAATAAAATTTAATGTCAAAATATTTCTATATTCAAGAGAAATTTTAGGAGTCAAGTTCACGCACATGCGCAGAATTCATTCCTATCCAAAGCATTATGATTTTAGACCAGAATGACACCGTGTTAAAACTTTTAGTTTATAATCTTAATGAGAGTCTTAGGCCATTCAGACGCTCTCCGGGTACGAAGCTTCGTGGCCTGATCGGCAGAACGAGCCGTTTAGTTTTGCTGGACATCAGTTCAAGTCTCGAAAATGAGATTTTTTTAGTATATTTTTCTTTTTTTTTTCTATTTTATTTATTTTAGGTATACATTATTCCAACACTTACTAAGAACTTTTCAAAATGTTAAACTTTTAAAATAAAATTTAATATCAAAATATTTCTATATTCAAGAGAAATTTTAGGAGTCAAGTTCACGCACATGCGCAGAATTCATTCCTATCCAAAGCATTATGATTTTAGACCAGAATGACACCGTGTTAAAACTTTTAGTTTATAATCTTAATGACAGTCTTAGGCCATTTAGACGCTCTCCGGGTACGAAGCTTCGTGGCCTGATCGGCAGAACGAGCTGTTTAGTTTTGCTGGACATCAGTTCGAGTCTCGAAAATGAGATTTTTTTAGTATATTTTTCTTTTTTTTTTCTGTTTTATTTATTTTAGGTATACATTATTCCAACACTTACTAAGAACTTTTCAAAATGTTAAACTTTTAAAATAAAATTTAATGTCAAAATATTTCTATATTCAAGAGAAATTTTAGGAGTCAAGTTCACGCACATGCGCAGAATTCATTCCTATCCAAAGCATTATGATTTTAGACCAGAATGACACCGTGTTAAAACTTTTAGTTTATAATCTTAATGAGAGTCTTAGGCCATTCAGACGCTCTCCGGGTACGAAGCTTCGTGGCCTGATCGGCAGAACGAGCCGTTTAGTTTTGCTGGACATCAGTTCGAGTCTCGAAAATGAGATTTTTTTAGTATATTTTTCTTTTTTTTTTCTATTTGATTTATTTTAGGTATACATTATTCCAACACTTACTAAGAACTTTTCAAAATGTTAAACTTTTGAAATAAAATTTAATGTCAAAATATTTCTATATTCAAGAGAAATTTTAGGAGTCAAGTTCACGCACATGCGCAGAATTCATTCCTATTCAAATCATTATGCTTTTAGACCAGATTGTCACCGTGTTAAAACTTTTAGTTTATAATCTTGATGAGAGTCTTAGACCATTCAGACGCTCTCCGGCTACGAAGCTTCGTGGCCGGATCGGCTGAACAAGCCGTTTAGTTTTGCTGGACATCAGTTCGAGTCTCGAAAATGAAAATTTTTAAATATATTTTTGTTTTCTTTTTTTTTCTATTTTATTTATTTTAGGTATACATTATTCCAACACTTACTAAGAACTTTTCAAAATGTTAAACTTTTGAAATAAAATTTAATGTCAAAATATTTCTATATTCAAGAGAAATTTTAGGAGTCAAGTTCACGCACATGCGCAGAATTCATTCCTATTCAAATCATTATGCTTTTAGACCAGATTGTCACGGTGTTAAAACTTTTAGTTTATAATCTTGATGAGAGTCTTAGACCATTCAGACGCTCTCCGGCTACGAAGCTTCGTGGCCGGATCGGCTGAACAAGCCGTTTAGTTTTGCTGGACATCAGTTCGAGTCTCGAAAATGAAAATTTTTAAATATATTTTTCTTTTCTTTTTTTTCTATTTTATTTATTTTAGGTATACATTATTCCAACACTTACTAAGAACTTTTCAAAATGTTAAACTTTTGAAATAAAATTTAATGTCAAAATATTTCTATATTCAAGAGAAATTTTAGGAGTCAAGTTCACGCACATGCGCAGAATTCATTCCTATTCAAATCATTATGCTTTTAGACCAGATTGTCACCGTGTTAAAACTTTTAGTTTATAATCTTGATGAGAGTCTTAGACCATTCAGACGCTCTCCGGCTACGAAGCTTCGTGGCCGGATCGGCTGAACAAGCCGTTTAGTTTTGCTGGACATCAGTTCGAGTCTCGAAAATGAAAATTTTTAAATATATTTTTCTTTTCTTTTTTTTTTTCTTTTATTTATTTTAGGTATATTTATCCAATATTCCAACACTTACTAAGAACTTTTCAAAATGTTATACTTTAAAAATAAAATTTAATTTCAAAATATTTTTATATTCAAGAGAAATTTTATGAGTCCAGTTCACGCACATGCGCAGAATTCATTCCTATTCAAATCATTATGCTTTTAGACCAGATTGACACCGTGGTAAAACTTTTAGTTTATAATCTTGATGAGAGTCTTAGGCCATTCAGACGCTCTCCGGGTACGAAGCTTCGTGGCCGGAGCGGCTGAACGAGCCACTTAGTTTTGCTGGGCTTCAGTTCGAGTCTCGAAAATGAGATTTTTTTAGTATATTTTTCTTTTTTTTTCTATTTTATTTATTTTAGGTATACATTATTCCAACACTTACTAAGAACTTTTCAAAATGTTAAACTTTTAAAATAAAATTTAATGTCAAAATAATTCTATATTCAAGAGAAATTTTAGGAGTCAAGTTCACGCACATGCGCAGAATTCATTCCTATCCAAAGCATTATGATTTTAGACCAGAATGACACCGTGTTAAAACTTTTAGTTTATAATCTTAATGAGAGTCTTAGGCCATTCAGACGCTCTCCGGGTACGAAGCTTCGTGGCCTGATCGGCAGAACGAGCCGTTTAGTTTTGCTGGACATCAGTTCGAGTCTCGAAAATGAGATTTTTTTAGTATATTTTTCTTTTTTTTTCTATTTTATTTATTTTAGGTATACATTATTCCAACACTTACTAAGAACTTTTCAAAATGTTAAACTTTTGAAATAAAATTTAATGTCAAAATATTTCTATATTCAAGAGAAATTTTAGGAGTCAAGTTCACGCACATGCGCAGAATTCATTCCTATTCAAATCATTATGCTTTTAGACCAGATTGTCACCGTGTTAAAACTTTTAGTTTATAATCTTGATGAGAGTCTTAGACCATTCAGACGCTCTCCGGCTACGAAGCTTCGTGGCCGGATCGGCTGAACAAGCCGTTTAGTTTTGCTGGACATCAGTTCGAGTCTCGAAAATGAAAATTTTTAAATATATTTTTCTTTTCTTTTTTTTTCTATTTTATTTATTTTAGGTATACATTATTCCAACACTTACTAAGAACTTTTCAAAATGTTAAACTTTTGAAATAAAATTTAATGTCAAAATATTTCTATATTCAAGAGAAATTTTAGGAGTCAAGTTCACGCACATGCGCAGAATTCATTCCTATTCAAATCATTATGCTTTTAGACCAGATTGTCACGGTGTTAAAACTTTTAGTTTATAATCTTGATGAGAGTCTTAGACCATTCAGACGCTCTCCGGCTACGAAGCTTCGTGGCCGGATCGGCTGAACAAGCCGTTTAGTTTTGCTGGACATCAGTTCGAGTCTCGAAAATGAAAATTTTTAAATATATTTTTCTTTTCTTTTTTTTTCTATTTTATTTATTTTAGGTATACATTATTCCAACACTTACTAAGAACTTTTCAAAATGTTAAACTTTTGAAATAAAATTTAATGTCAAAATATTTCTATATTCAAGAGAAATTTTAGGAGTCAAGTTCACGCACATGCGCAGAATTCATTCCTATTCAAATCATTATGCTTTTAGACCAGATTGTCACCGTGTTAAAACTTTTAGTTTATAATCTTGATGAGAGTCTTAGACCATTCAGACGCTCTCCGGCTACGAAGCTTCGTGGCCGGATCGGCTGAACAAGCCGTTTAGTTTTGCTGGACATCAGTTCGAGTCTCGAAAATGAAAATTTTTAAATATATTTTTCTTTTCTTTTTTTTTTTCTTTTATTTATTTTAGGTATATTTATCCAATATTCCAACACTTACTAAGAACTTTTCAAAATGTTATACTTTAAAAATAAAATTTAATTTCAAAATATTTTTATATTCAAGAGAAATTTTATGAGTCCAGTTCACGCACATGCGCAGAATTCATTCCTATTCAAATCATTATGCTTTTAGACCAGATTGACACCGTGGTAAAACTTTTAGTTTATAATCTTGATGAGAGTCTTAGGCCATTCAGACGCTCTCCGGGTACGAAGCTTCGTGGCCGGAGCGGCTGAACGAGCCACTTAGTTTTGCTGGGCTTCAGTTCGAGTCTCGAAAATGAGATTTTTTTAGTATATTTTTCTTTTTCTTTCTATTTTATTTATTTTAGGTATACATTATTCCAACACTTACTAAGAACTTTTCAAAATGTTAAACTTTTAAAATAAAATTTAATGTCAAAATAATTCTATATTCAAGAGAAATTTTAGGAGTCAAGTTCACGCACATGCGCAGAATTCATTCCTATCCAAAGCATTATGATTTTAGACCAGAATGACACCGTGTTAAAACTTTTAGTTTATAATCTTAATGAGAGTCTTAGGCCATTCAGACGCTCTCCGGGTACGAAGCTTCGTGGCCTGATCGGCAGAACGAGCCGTTTAGTTTTGCTGGACATCAGTTCGAGTCTCGAAAATGAGATTTTTTTAGTATATTTTTCTTTTTTTTTCTATTTTATTTATTTTAGGTATACATTATTCCAACACTTACTAAGAACTTTTCAAAATGTTAAACTTTTAAAATAAAATTTAATGTCAAAATATTTCTATATTCAAGAGAAATTTTAGGAGTCAAGTTCACGCACATGCGCAGAATTCATTCCTATCCAAAGCATTATGATTTTAGACCAGAATGACACCGTGTTAAAACTTTTAGTTTATAATCTTAATGAGAGTCTTAGGCCATTCAGACGCTCTCCGGGTACGAAGCTTCGTGGCCTGATCGGCAGAACGAGCCGTTTAGTTTTGCTGGACATCAGTTCGAGTCTCGAAAATGAGATTTTTTTAGTATATTTTTCTTTTTTTTTTCTATTTTATTTATTTTAGGTATACATTATTCCAACACTTACTAAGAACTTTTCAAAATGTTAAACTTTTAAAATAAAATTTAATGTCAAAATATTTATATATTCAAGAGAAATTTTAGGAGTCAAGTTCACGCACATGCGCAGAATTCATTCCTATCCAAAGCATTATGATTTTAGACCAGAATGACACCGTGTTAAAACTTTTAGTTTATAATCTTAATGAGAGTCTTAGGCCATTCAGACGCTCTCCGGTTACAAAGCTTCGTGGCCTGATCGGCGGAACGAGCCATTCAGTTTTGCTGGACATCAGTTCGAGTCTCGAAAATGAGATTTTTTTAGTATATTTTTCTTTTTTTTTCTATTTCATTTATTTTAGGTATACATTATTCCAACACTTACTAAGAACTTTTCAAAATGTTAAACTTTTGAAATAAAATTTAATGTCAAAATATTTCTATATTCAAGAGAAATTTTAGGAGTCAAGTTCACGCACATGCGCAGAATTCATTCCTATTCAAATCATTATGCTTTTAGACCAGATTGTCACCGTCTTAAAACTTTTAGTTTATAATCTTGATGAGAGTCTTAGACCATTCAGACGCTCTCCGGCTACGAAGCTTCGTGGCCGGATCGGCTGAACAACCCCTTTAGTTTTGCTGGACATCAGTTCGAGTCTCGAAAATGAAAATTTTTAAATATATTTTTCTTTTCTTTTTTTTTTTTTTTTTCTTTTATTTATTTTAGGTATATTTATCCAATATTCCAACACTTACTAAGAACTTTTCAAAATGTTATACTTTAAAAATAAAATTTAATTTCAAAATATTTTTATATTCAAGAGAAATTTTATGAGTCCAGTTCACGCACATGCGCAGAATTCATTCCTATTCAAATCATTATGCTTTTAGACCAGATTGACACCGTGGTAAAACTTTTAGTTTATAATCTTGATGAGAGTCTCAGACCATTCAGACGCTCTCCAGGTACGACGCTTCGTGGCCGGAGCGGCTGAACGAGCCACTTAGTTTTGCTGGGCTTCAGTTCGAGTCTCGAAAATGAGATTTTTTTAGTATATTTTTCTTTTTTTTTTCTATTTTATTTATTTTAGGTATACATTATTCCAACACTTACTAAGAACTTTTCAAAATGTTAAACTTTTAAAATAAAATTTAATGTCAAAATATTTCTATATTCAAGAGAAATTTTAGGAGTCAAGTTCACGCACATGCGCAGAATTCTTTCCTATCCAAAGCATTATGATTTTAGAGCAGAATGACACCGTGTTAAAACTTTTAGTTTATAATCTTAATGAGAGTCTTAGGCCATTCAGACGCTCTCCGGGTACCAAGCTTCGTAGCCTGATCGGCAGAACGAGCCGTTTTGTTTTGCTGGACATCAGTTCGATTCTCGAAAATGAGATTGTTTTAGTATATTTTTCTTTTTTTTTCTATTTTATTTATTTTAGGTATACATTATTCCAACACTTACTAAGAACTTTTCAAAATGTTAAACTTTAAAATAAAATTTAATGTCAAAATAATTCTATATTCAAGAGAAATTTTAGGAGTCAAGTTCACGCACATGCGCAGAATTCATTCCTATCCAAAGCATTATGATTTTAGACCAGAATGACACCGTGTTAAAACTTTTAGTTTATAATCTTAATGAGAGTCTTAGGCCATTCAGACGCTCTCCGGTTACAAAGCTTCGTGGCCTGATCGGCGTAACGAGCCATTCAGTTTTGCTGGACATCAGTTCGAGTCTCGAAAATGAGATTTTTTAGTATATTTTTCTTTTTTTTTCTATTTTATTTATTTTAGGTATACATTATTCCAACACTTACTAAGAACTTTTCAAAATGTTAAACTTTTGAAATAAAATTTAATGTCAAAATATTTCTATATTCAAGAGAAATTTTAGGAGTCAAGTTCACGCACATGCGCAGAATACATTCCTATTCAAATCATTATGCTTTTAGACCAGATTGTCACCGTCTTAAAACTTTTAGTTTATAATCTTGATGAGAGTCTTAGACCATTCAGACGCTCTCCGGCTACGAAGCTTCGTGGCCGGATCGGCTGAACAACCCCTTTAGTTTTGCTGGACATCAGTTCGAGTCTCGAAAATGAAAATTTTTAAATATATTTTTTTTTTTTTTTTTTTTTCTTTTATTTATTTTAGGTATATTTATCCAATATTCCAACACTTACTAAGAACTTTTCAAAATGTTATACTTTAAAAATAAAATTTAATTTCAAAATATTTTTATATTCAAGAGAAATTTTATGAGTCCAGTTCACGCACATGCGCAGAATTCATTCCTATTCAAATCATTATGCTTTTAGACCAGATTGACACCGTGTTAAAACTTTTAGTTTATAATCTTAATGAGAGTCTTAGGCCATTCAGACGCTCTCCGGGTACCAAGCTTCGTAGCCTGATCGGCAGAACGAGCCGTTTAGTTTTGCTGGACATCAGTTCGATTCTCGAAAATGAGATTGTTTTAGTATATTTTTCTTTTTTTTTCTATTTTATTTATTTTAGGTATACATTATTCCAACACTTACTAAGAACTTTTCAAAATGTTAAACTTTAAAATAAAATTTAATGTCAAAATAATTCTATATTCAAGAGAAATTTTAGGAGTCAAGTTCACGCACATGCGCAGAATTCATTCCTATCCAAAGCATTATGATTTTAGACCAGAATGACACCGTGTTAAAACTTTTAGTTTATAATCTTAATGAGAGTCTTAGGCCATTCAGACGCTCTCCGGGTACGAAGCTTCGTGGCCTGATCGGCAGAACGAGCCGTTTAGTTTTGCTGGACATCAGTTCGAGTCTCGAAAATGAGATTTTTTTAGTATATTTTTCTTTTTTTTTCTATTTTATTTATTTTAGGTATACATTATTCCAACACTTACTAAGAACTTTTCAAAATGTTAAACTTTTAAAATAAAATTTAATGTCAAAATATTTCTATATTCAAGAGAAATTTTAGGAGTCAAGTTCACGCACATGCGCAGAATTCATTCCTATCCAAAGCATTATGATTTTAGACCAGAATGACACCGTGTTAAAACTTTTAGTTTATAATCTTAATGAGAGTCTTAGGCCATTCAGACGCTCTCCGGGTACGAAGCTTCGTGGCCTGATCGGCAGAACGAGCCGTTTAGTTTTGCTGGACATCAGTTCGAGTCTCGAAAAGGAGATTTTTTTAGTATATTTTTCTTTTTTTTTTCTATTTTATTTATTTTAGGTATACATTATTCCAACACTTACTAAGAACTTTTCAAAATGTTAAACTTTTAAAATAAAATTTAATGTCAAAATATTTATATATTCAAGAGAAATTTTAGGAGTCAAGTTCACGCACATGCGCAGAATTCATTCCTATCCAAAGCATTATGATTTTAGACCAGAATGACACCGTGTTAAAACTTTGTTTATAATCTTAATGAGAGTCTTAGGCCATTCAGACGCTCTCCGGTTACAAAGCTTCGTGGCCTGATCGGCGGAACGAGCCGTTCAGTTTTGCTGGACATCAGTTCGAGTCTCGAAAATGAGATTTTTTTAGTATATTTTTCTTTTTTTTTTCTATTTTATTTATTTTAGGTATACATTATTCCAACACTTACTAAGAACTTTTCAAAATGTTAAACTTTTAAAATAAAATTTAATGTCAAAATATTTCTATATTCAAGAGAAATTTTAGGAGTCAAGTTCACGCACATGCGCAGAATTCATTCCTATCCAAAGCATTATGATTATAGACCAGAATGACACCGTGTTAAAACTTTTAGTTTATAATCTTAATGACAGTCTTAGGCCATTTAGACGCTCTCCGGGTACGAAGCTTCGTGGCCTGATCGGCAGAACGAGCTGTTTAGTTTTGCTGGACATCAGTTCGAGTCTCGAAAATGAGATTTTTTTAGTATATTTTTCTTTTTTTTTCTATTTTATTTATTTTAGGTATACATTATTCCAACACTTACTAAGAACTTTTCAAAATGTTAAACTTTTAAAATAAAATTTAATGTCAAAATATTTCTATATTCAAGAGAAATTTTAGGAGTGAAGTTCACGCACATGCGCAGAATTCATTCCTATCCAAAGCATTATGATTTTAGACCAGAATGACACCGTGTTAAAACTTTTAGTTTTTAATCTTAATGAGAGTCTTAGGCCATTCAGACGCTCTCCGGGTACCAAGCTTCGTAGCCTGATCGGCAGAACGAGCCGTTTAGTTTTGCTGGACATCAGTTCGAGTTCGAAAATGAAAATTTTTAAATATATTTTTCTTTTGTTTTTTTTTTCTTTTATTTATTTTAGGTATATTTATCCATTATTCCAACACTTACTAAGAACTTTTCAAAATGTTATACTTTAAAAATAAAATTTAATTTCAATATATTTCTATATTCAAGAGAAATTTTAGGAGTCAAGTTCACGCACATGCGCAGAATTCATTCCTATTCAAATCATTATGCTTTTAGACCAGATTGTCACCGTGTTAAAACTTTTAGTTTATGATCTTGATGAGAGTCTTAGACCATTCAGACGCTCTCCGGCTACGAAGCTTCGTGGCCGGATCGGCTGAACAAGCCGTTTAGTTTTGCTGGACATCAGTTCGAGTCTCGAAAATGAAAATTTTTAAATATATTTTTCTTTTGTTTTTTTTTTCTTTTATTTATTTTAGGTATATTTATCCAATATTCCAACACTTACTAAGAACTTTTCAAAATGCTATACTTTAAAAATAAAATTTAATTTCAAAATATTTCTATATTCAAGAGAAATTTAATGAGTCCAGTTCACGCACATGCGCAGAATTCATTCCTATTCAAATCATAATGCTTTTAGACCAGATTGACACCGTGTTAAAACTTTTAGTTTATAATCTTGATGAGAGTCTTAGACCATTCAGACGCTCTCTGGGTACGAAGCATCGTGTCCAGATCGGTTGAACGAGCCACTTTGTTTTGCTGGGCTTCAGTTCGAGTCTCGAAAATGAGATTTTTTTCGTATATTTTTCTTTTTTTTTTTCTATTTTATTTATTTTAGGTATACATTATTCCAACACTTACTAAGAACTTTTCAAAATGTTAAACTTTTAAAATAAAATTTAATGTCAAAATATTTCTATATTCAAGAGAAATTTTAGAAGTCAAGTTCACGCACATGCGCAGAATTCATTCCTATCCAAAGCATTATGATTTTAGACCAGAATGACACCGTGTTAAAACTTTTAGTTTATAATCTTAATAAGAGTCTTAGGCCATTCAGACGCTCTCCGGTTACAAAGCTTCGTGGCCTGATCGGCAGAACGAGCCGTTTAGTTTTGCTGGACATCAGTTCGAGTCTCGAAAATGAAAATTTTTAAATATATTTTTCTTTTCTTTTTTTTCTTTTATTTATTTTAGGTATATTTATCCATTATTCCAACACTTAGTAAGAACTTTTCAAAATGTTAAACTTTTAAAATAAAATTTAATGTCAAAATATTTCTATATTCAAGAGAAATTTTAGGAGTGAAGTTCACGCACATGCGCAGAATTCATTCCTATCCAAAGCATTATGATTTTAGAGCAGAATGACACCGTGTTAAAACTTTTAGTTTATAATCTTAATGAGAGTCTTAGGCCATTCAGACGCTCTCCGGGTACCAAGCTTCGTAGCCTGATCTGCAGAACGAGCCGTTTAGTTTTGCTGGACATCAGTTCGAGTCTCGAAAATGAAAATTTTTAAATATATTTTTCTTTTGTTTTTTTTTCTTTTATTTATTTTAGGTATATTTATCCATTATTCCAACACTTACTAAGAACTTTTCAAAATGTTATACTTTAAAAATAAAATTTAATTTCAAAATATTTCTACATTCAAGAGAAATTTTATGAGTCCAGTTCACGCACATGCGCAGAATTCATTCCTATTCAAATCATAATGCTTTTAGACCAGATTGACACCGTGTTAAAACTTTTAGTTTATAATCTTGATGAGAGTCTTAGACCATTCAGACGCTCTCTGGGTACGAAGCATCGTGTCCAGATCGGTTGAACGAGCCACTTTGTTTTGCTGGGCTTCAGTTCGAGTCTCGAAAATGAGATTTTTTTCGTATATTTTTCTTTTTTTTTTTCTATTTTATTTATTTTAGGTATACATTATTCCAACACTTACTAAGAACTTTTCAAAATGTTAAACTTTTAAAATAAAATTTAATGTCAAAATATTTCTATATTCAAGAGAAATTTTAGAAGTCAAGTTCACGCACATGCGCAGAATTCATTCCTATCCAAAGCATTATGATTTTAGACCAGAATGACACCGTGTTAAAACTTTAAGTTTATAATCTTAATAAGAGTCTTAGGCCATTCAGACGCTCTCCGGTTACAAAGCTTCGTGGCCTGATCGGCAGAACGAGCCGTTTAGTTTTGCTGGACATCAGTTCGAGTCTCGAAAATGAAATTTTTTAAATATATTTTTCTTTTCTTTTTTTTTCTTTTATTTATTTTAGGTATATTTATCCATTATTCCAACACTTAGTAAGAACTTTTTAAAATGTTAAACTTTTAAAATAAAATTTAATGTCAAAATATTTCTATATTCAAGAGAAATTTTAGGAGTGAAGTTCACGCACATGCGCAGAATTCATTCCTATCCAAAGCATTATGATTTTAGAGCAGAATGACACCGTGTTAAAACTTTTAGTTTATAATCTTAATGAGAGTCTTAGGCCATTCAGACGCTCTCCGGGTACCAAGCTTCGTAGCCTGATCGGCAGAACGAGCCGTTTAGTTTTGCTGGACATCAGTTCGAGTCTCGAAAATGAAAATTTTTAAATATATTTTTCTTTTGTTTTTTTTTTCTTTTATTTATTTTAGGTATATTTATCCATTATTCCAACACTTACTAAGAACTTTTCAAAATGTTATACTTTAAAAATAAAATTTAATTTCAAAATATTTCTACATTCAAGAGAAATTTTATGAGTCAAGTTCACGCACATGCGCAGAATTCATTCCTATTCAAATCATTATGCTTTTAGACCAGATTGACACCGTGTTAAAACTTTTAGTTTATAATCTTGATGAGAGTCTTAGACCATTCAGACGCTCACCGGGTACGAAGCTTCGTGGCCGGATCGGCTGAACGAGCCGTTTAGTTTTGCTGGACATCAGTTCGAGTCTCGAAAATGAGATTTTTTTAGTATATTTTTCTTTCTTTTTCTATTTTATTTATTTTAGGTATACATTATTCCAACACTTACTAAGAACTTTTCAAAATGTTAAACTTTTAAAATAAAATTTAATGTCAAAATATTTCTATATTCAAGAGAAATTTTAGGAGTCAAGTTCACGCACATGCGCAGAATTCATTCCTATCCAAAGCATTATGATTTTAGACCAGAATGAAACCGTGTTAAAACTTTTAGTTTATAATCTTAATGAGAGTCTTAGGATATTCAGACGCTCTTCGGGTACGAAGCTTCGTGGCCGGATCGGCAGAATGAGCCGTTTAGTTTTGCTGGACATCAGTTCGAGTCTCGAAAATGAGATTTTTTCAGTATATTTTTCTTTTTTTTCTTTTTTATTTATTTTAGGTATACATTATTCCAACACTTACTAAAAACTTTTCAAAATGTTAAACTTTTAAAATAAAATTTAATGTCAAAATATTTCTATATTCAAGAGAAATTTTAGGAGTCAAGTTCACGCACATGCGCAGAATTCATTCCTATTCATCCTCAGAACGAGCCGTTTAGTTTTGCTGGACATCAGTTCGAGTCTCGAAAATGAAAATTTTTAAATATAATTTTCTTTTCTTTTTTTTTCTTTTATTTATTTTAGGTATATTTATCCATTATTCCAACACTTAATAAGAACTTTTCAAAATTTTATACTTTAAAAGTAAAATTTAATTTCAAAATATTTCTATATTCAAGAGAAATTTTATGAGTCAAGTTCACGCACATGCGCAGAATTCATTCCTATTCAAATCATTATGCTTTTAGACCAGATTGTCACCGTGTTAAAACTTATAGTTTATAATCTTGTTGAGAGTCTTAGACCATTCAGACGCTCTCCGGGTACGAAGCTTCGTGGCCGGATCGGCTGAACGAGCCGTTTAGTTTTGCTGGACATCAGTTCGAGTCTCGAAAATGAGATTTTTTTAGTATATTTTTCTTTTTTTTTTCTATTTTATTTATTTTAGGTATACATTATTCCAACACTTACTAAGAACTTTTCAAAATGTTAAACTTTTAAAATAAAATTTAATGTCAAAATATTTCTATATTCAAGAGAAATTTTAGGAGTCAAGTTCACGCACATGCGCAGAATTCATTCCTATTCATCGGCAGAACGAGCCGTTTAGTTTTGCTGGACATCAGTTCGAGTCTCGAAAATGAGATTTTTTTAGTATATTTTTCTTTTTTTTTCTATTTTATTTATTTTAGGTATACATTATTCCAACACTTACTAAGAACTTTTCAAAATGTTAAACTTTTAAAATAAAATTTAATGTCAAAATATTTCTATATTCAAGAGAAATTTTAGGAGTCAAGTTCACGCACATGCGCAGAATTCATTCCTATCCAAAGCAATATGATTTTAGACCAGAATGACACCGTGTTAAAACTTTCAGTTTATAATCTTAATGAGAATCTTAGGCCATTCAGACGCTCTTCGGGTACGAAGCTTCATGGCCTGATCGGCAGAACGAGCTGTTTAGTTTTGCTGGACATCAGTTCGAGTCTCGAAAATGAGATTTTTTTAGTATATTTTTCTTTTTTTTTTTCTATTTTATTTATTTTAGGTATACATTATTCCAACACTTACTAAGAACTTTTCAAAATGTTAAACTTTTAAAATAAAATTTAATGTCAAAATATTTCGATATTCAAGAGAAATTTTATGAGTCAAGTTCACGCACATGCGCAGAATTCATTCCTATCCAAAGCATTATGATTTTAGACCAGAATGAAACCGTGTTAAAACTTTTAGTTTATAATCTTAATGAGAGTCTTAGGCCATTCAGACGCTCTCCGGGTACGAAGCTTCGTGGCCTGATCGGCAGAACGAGCCGTTTAGTTTTGCTGGACATCAGTTCGAGTCTCGAAAATGAGATTTTTTTAGTATATTTTTCTTTCTTTTTCTATTTTATTTATTTTAGGTATACATTATTCCAACACTTACTAAGAACTTTTCAAAATGTTAAACTTTTAAAATAAAATTTAATGTCAAAATAATTCTATATTCAAGAGAAATTTTAGGAGTCTAGTTCACGCACATGCGCAGAATTCATTCCTATCCAAAGCATTATGATTTTAGAGCAGAATGACACCGTGTTAAAACTTTGTTTATAATCTTAATGAGAGTCTTAGGCCATTCAGACGCTCTCCGGGTACCAAGCTTCGTAACCTGATCGGCAGAACGAGCCGTTTAGTTTTGCTGGACATCAGTTCGAGTCTCGAAAATGAAAATTTTTAAATATATTTTTCTTTTGTTTTTTTTCTTTCTTTTATTTATTTTAGGTATATTTATCCATTATTCCAACACTTACTAAGAACTTTTCAAAATGTTATACTTTAAAAATAAAATTTAATTTCAAAATATTTCTATATTCAAGAGAACTTTTATGAGTCAAGTTCACGCACATGCGCAGATTTCATTCCTATTCAAATCATTATGCTTTTAGACCAGATTGACACCGTGTTAAAACTTTTAGTTTATAATCTTGATGAGAGTCTTAGACCATTCAGACGCTCTCCGGGTACGAAGCTTCGTGGCCGGAGCTGCTGAACGAGCCACTTAGTTTTGCTGGGCTTCAGTTCGAGTCTCGAAAATGAGATTTTTTTAGTATATTTTTCTTTTTTTTTTCTTTTTTATTTATTTTAGGTATACATTATTCCAACACTTACTAAGAACTTTTCAAAATGTTAAACTTTTAAAATAAAATTTAATGTCAAAATATTTCTATATTCAAGAGAAATTTTAGGAGTCAAGTTCACGCACATGCGCAGAATTCATTCCTATCCAAAGCATTATGATTTTAGACCAGAATGACACCGTGTTAAAACTTTTAGTTTATAATCTTGATGAGAGTCTTAGACCATTCAGACGCTCTCCGGGTACGAAGCTTCGTGGCCAGATCGGTTGAACGAGCCACTTAGTTATGCTCGTCTTCAGTTCGAGTCTCGAAAATGAGATTTTTTTAATATATTTTTCTTTTTTTTCTATTTTATTTATTTTATTTATACATTATTCCAATACTTACTAAGAACTTTTCAAAATGTTAAACTTTTAAAATAAAATTTAATGTCAAAATATTTCTATATTCAAGAGAAATTTTAGGATCAAGTTCACGCACATGCGCAGAATTCATTCCTATCCTAAGCATTATGATTTTAGACCAGAATGACACCGTGTTAAAACTTTTAGTTTATAATCTTAATGAGAGTCTTAGGCCATTCAGACGCTCTCCGGGTACGAAGCTTCGTGGCCTGATCGGCAGAATGAGCCGTTTAGTTTTGCTGGACATCAGTTCGAGTCTCGAAAAAGAGATTTTTTTAGTATATTTTTCTTTTTTTTTTCTATTTTATTTATTTTAGGTATACATTATTCCAACACTTACTAAGAACTTTTCAAAATGTTTAACTTTTAAAATAAAATTTAATGTCAAAATATTTCTATATTCAAGAGAAATTTTAGGAGTCAAGTTCACGCATATGCGCAGAATTCATTCCTATCCAAAGCATTATGATTTTAGAGCAGAATGACACCGTGTTAAAACTTTTAGTTTATAATCTTAATGAGAGTCTTAGGCCATTCAGACGCTCTCCGGGTACGAAGCTTCGTGGCCTGATCGGCAGAACGAGCCGTTTAGTTTTGCTGGACATCATTTCGAGTCTCGAAAATGAGATTTTTTTAGTATATTTTTCTTTTTTTTCTATTTTATTTATTTTAGGTATACATTATTCCAACACTTACTAAGAACTTTTCAAAATGTTAAACTTTTAAAATAAAATTTAATGTCAAAATATTTCTATATTCAAGAGAAATTTTAGGAGTCAAGTTCACGCACATGCGCAGAATTCATTCCTATCCAAAGCATTATGATTTTAGACCAGAATGACACCGTGTTAAAACTTTTAGTTTATAATCTTAATGAGAGTCTTAGGCCATTCAGACGCTCTACGGGTACGAAGCTTCGTGGCCTGATCGGCAGAACGAGCCGTTTAGTTTTGCTGGACATCAGTTCGAGTCTCGAAAATGAGATTTTTTTAGTATATTTTTCTTTTTTTTTCTATTTTATTTATTTTAGGTATACATTATTCCAACACTTACTAAGAACTTTTCAAAATGTTAAACTTTTAAAATAAAATTTAATGTCAAAATATTTCTATATTCAAGAGAAATTTTAGGAGTCAAGTTCACGCACATGCGCAGAATTCATTCCTATCCAAAGCATTATGATTTTAGACCAGAATGACACCGTGTTAAAACTTTTAGTTTATAATCTTAATGAGAGTCCTAGGCCATTCAGACGCTCTCCGGGTACGACGCTTCGTGGCCTGATCGGCAGAACGAGCCGTTTAGTTTTGCTGGACATCAGTTCGAGTCTCGGAAATGAGATTTTTTTAGTATATTTTTCTTTTTTTTTCTATTTTATTTATTTTAGGTATACATTATTCCAACACTTACTAAGAACTTTTTAAAATGTTAAACTTTTAAAATAAAATTTAATGTCAAAATATTTCTATATTCAAGAGAAATTTTAGGAGTCAAGTTCACGCACATGCGCAGAATTCATTCCTATCCAAAGCATTATGATTTTAGACCAGAATGACACCGTGTTAAAACTTTTAGTTTATAATCTTAATGAGAGTCTTAGGCCATTCAGACGCTCTCCGGGTACGAAGCTTCGTGGCCTGATCGGCAGAACGAGCCGTTCAGTTTTGCTGGACATCAGTTCGAGTCTCGAAAATGAGATTTTTTTAGTATATTTTTCTTTTTTTTTCTATTTTATTTATTTTAGGTATACAGTATTCCAACACTTACTAAGAACTTTTCAAAATGTTAAACTTTTAAAATAAAATTTAATGTCAAAATATTTCTATATTCAAGAGAAATTTTAGGAGTCAAGTTCACGCACATGCGCAGAATTCATTCCTATCCAAAGCATTATGATTTTAGACCAGAATGACACCGTGTTAAAACTTTTAGTTTATAATCTTAATAAGAGTCTTAGGCCATTCAGACGCTCTCCGGGTACGAAGCTTCGTGCCCTGATCGGCAGAACGAGCCGTTCAGTTTTGCTGGACATCAGTTCGAGTATCGAAAATGAGATTTTTTTAGTATATTTTTCTTTTTTTTTCTATTTTATTTATTTTAGGTATACATTATTCCAACACTTACTAAGAACTTTTCAAAATGTTAAACTTTTAAAATAAAATTTAATGTCAAAATATTTCTATATTCAAGAGAAATTTTAGGAGTCAAGTTCACGCACATGCGCAGAATTCATTCCTATCCAAAGCATTATGATTTTAGACCAGAATGACACCCTGTTAAAACTTTTAGTTTATAATCTTAATGAGAGTCTTAGGCCATTCAGACGCTCTCCGGGTACGAAGCTTCGTGGCCTGATCGGCAGAACGAGCCGTTTAGTTTTGCTGGACATCAGTTCGAGCCTCGAAAATGAGATTTTTTTAGTATATTTTTCTTTTTTTTTCTATTTTATTTATTTTAGGTATACATTATTCCAACACTTACTAAGAACTTTTCAAAATGTTAAACTTTTAAAATAAAATTTAATGTCAAAATATTTCTATATTCAAGAGAAATTTTAGGAGTCAAGTTCACGCACATGCGCAGAATTCATTCCTATCCAAAGCATTATGATTTTAGACCAGAATGACACCGTGTTAAAACTTTTAGTTTATAATCTTAATGAGAGTCTTAGGCCATTCAGACGCTCTCCGGGTACGAAGCTTCGTGGTCTGATCGGCAGAACGAGCCGTTTAGTTTTGCTGGACATCAGTTCGAGTCTCGAAAATGAAAATTTTTAAATATATTTTTCTTTTCTTTTTTTTTCTATTTTATTTATTTAAGGTATACATTATTCCAACACTTACTAAGAACTTTTCAAAATGTTAAACTTTTAAAATAAAATTTAATGTCAAAATATTTCTATATTCAAGAGAAATTTTAGGAGTCAAGTTCACGCACATGCGCAGAATTCATTCCTATCCAAAGCATTATGATTTTAGACCAGAATGACACCCTGTTAAAACTTTTAGTTTATAATCTTAATGAGAGTCTTAGGCCATTCAGACGCTCTCCGGGTACGAAGCTTCGTGGCCTGATCGGCAGAACGAGCCGTTTAGTTTTGCTGGACATCAGTTCGAGTCTCGAAAATGAGATTTTTTTAGTATATTTTTCTTTTTTTTTTTCTATTTTATTTATTTTAGGCATACATTATTCCAACACTTACTAAGAACTTTTCAAAATGTTAAACTTTTAAAATAAAATTTAATGTCAAAATATTTCTATATTCAAGAGAAATTTTAGGAGTCAAGTTCACGCACATGCGCAGAATTCATTCCTATCCAAAGCATTATGATTTTAGACCAGAATGACACCGTGTTAAAACTTTTAGTTTATAATCTTAATGAGAGTCTTAGGCCATTCAGACGCTCTCCGGGTACGACGCTTCGTGGCCTGATCGGCAGAACGAGCCGTTTAGTTTTGCTGGACATCAGTTCGAGTCTCGAAAATGAGATTTTTTTAGTATATTTTTCTTTTTTTTTCTATTTTATTTATTTTAGGTATACATTATTCCAACACTTACTAAGAACTTTTCAAAATGTTAAACTTTTAAAATAAAATTTAATGTCAAAATATTTCTATATTCAAGAGAAATTTTAGGAGTCAAGTTCACGCACATGCGCAGAATTCATTCCTATCCTAAGCATTATGATTTTAGACCAGAATGACACCGTGTTAAAACTTTTAGTTTATAATCTTAATGAGAGTCTTAGGCCATTCAGACGCTCTCCGGGTACGAAGCTTCGTTCCCTGATCGGCAGAACGAGCCGTTCAGTTTTGCTGGACATCAGTTCGAGTATCGAAAATGAGATTTTTTTAGTATATTTTTCTTTTTTTTTCTATTTTATTTATTTTAGGTATACATTATTCCAACACTTACTAAGAACTTTTCAAAATGTTAAACTTTTAAAATAAAATTTAATGTCAAAATATTTCTATATTCAAGAGAAATTTTAGGAGTCAAGTTCACGCACATGCGCAGAATTCATTCCTATCCAAAGCATTATGATTTTAGACCAGAATGACACCCTGTTAAAACTTTTAGTTTATAATCTTAATGAGAGTCTTAGGCCATTCAGACGCTCTCCGGGTACGAAGCTTCGTGGCCTGATCGGCAGAACGAGCCGTTTAGTTTTGCTGGACATCAGTTCGAGTCTCGAAAATGAGATTTTTTTAGTATATTTTTCTTTTTTTTTCTATTTTATTTATTTTAGGTATACATTATTCCAACACTTACTAAGAACTTTTCAAAATGTTAAACTTTTAAAATAAAATTTAATGTCAAAATATTTCTATATTCAAGAGAAATTTTAGGAGTCAAGTTCACGCACATGCGCAGAATTCATTCCTATCCAAAGCATTATGATTTTAGACCACAATGACACCCTGTTAAAACTTTTAGTTTATAATCTTAATGAGAGTCTTAGGCCATTCAGAGGCTCTCCGGGTACGAAGCTTCGTGGCCTGATCGGCAGAACGAGCCGTTTAGTTTTGCTGGACATCAGTTCGAGTCTCGAAAATGAGATTTTTTTAGTATATTTTTCTTTTTTTTTTTCTATTTTATTTATTTTAGGTATACATTATTCCAACACTTACTAAGAACTTTTCAAAATGTTAAATTTTTAAAATAAAATTTAATGTCAAAATATTTCTATATTCAAGAGAAATTTTAGGAGTCAAGTTCACGCACATGCGCAGAATTCATTCCTATCCAAAGCATTATGATTTTAGACCAGAATGACACCGTGTTAAAACTTTTAATTTATAATCTTAATGCGAGTCTTAGGCCATTCAGACGCTCTCCGGGTACGACGCTTCGTGGCCTGATCGGCAGAACGAGCCGTTTAGTTTTGCTGGACATCAGTTCGAGTCTCGAAAATGAGATTTTTTTAGTATATTTTTCTTTTTTTTTCTATTTTATTTATTTTAGGTATACATTATTCCAACACTTACTAAGAACTTTTCAAAATGTTAAACTTTTAAAATAAAATTTAATGTCAAAATATTTCTATATTCAAGAGAAATTTTAGGAGTCAAGTTCACGCACATGCGCAGAATTCATTCCTATCCAAAGCATTATGATTTTAGACCAGAATGACACCGTGTTAAAACTTTTAATTTATAATCTTAATGAGAGTCTTAGGCCATTCAGACGCTCTCCGGGTACGACGCTTCGTGGCCTGATCGGCAGAACGAGCCGTTTAGTTTTGCTGGACATCAGTTCGAGTCTCGAAAATGAGATTTTTTTAGTATATTTTTCTTTTTTTTTCTATTTTATTTATTTTAGGTATACATTATTCCAACACTTACTAAGAACTTTTCAAAATGTTAAACTTTTAAAATAAAATTTAATGTCAAAATATTTCTATATTCAAGAGAAATTTTAGGAGTCAAGTTCACGCACATGCGCAGAATTCATTCCTATCCAAAGCATTATGATTTTAGACCAGAATGACACCGTGTTAAAACTTTTAATTTATAATCTTAATGAGAGTCTTAGGCCATTCAGACGCTCTCCGGGTACGACGCTTCGTGGCCTGATCGGCAGAACGAGCCGTTTAGTTTTGCTGGACATCAGTTCGAGTCTCGAAAATGAGATTTTTTTAGTATATTTTTCTTTTTTTTTTCTATTTTATTTATTTTAGGTATACATTATTCCAACACTTACTAAGAACTTTTCAAAATGTTAAACTTTTAAAATAAAATTTAATGTCAAAATATTTCTATATTCAAGAGAAATTTTAGGAGTCAAGTTCACGCACATGCGCAGAATTCATTCCTATCCAAAGCATTATGATTTTAGACCAGAATGACACCCTGTTAAAACTTTTAGTTTATAATCTTAATGAGAGTCTTAGGCCATTCAGACGCTCTCCGGGTACGAAGCTTCGTGGCCTGATCGGCAGAACGAGCCGTTTAGTTTTGCTGGACATCAGTTCGAGTCTCGAAAATGAGATTTTTTTAGTATATTTTTCTTTTTTTTTCTATTTTATTTATTTTAGGTATACATTATTCCAACACTTACTAAGAACTTTTCAAAATGTTAAACTTTTAAAATAAAATTTAATGTCAAAATATTTCTATATTCAAGAGAAATTTTAGGAGTCAAGTTCACGCACATGCGCAGAATTCATTCCTATCCAAAGCATTATGATTTTAGACCAGAATGACACCGTGTTAAAACTTTTAATTTATAATCTTAATGAGAGTCTTAGGCCATTCAGACGCTCTCCGGGTACGACGCTTCGTGGCCTGATCGGCAGAACGAGCCGTTTAGTTTTGCTGGACATCAGTTCGAGTCTCGAAAATGAGATTTTTTTAGTATATTTTTCTTTTTTTTTCTATTTTATTTATTTTAGGTATACATTATTCCAACACTTACTAAGAACTTTTCAAAATGTTAAACTTTTAAAATAAAATTTAATGTCAAAATATTTCTATATTCAAGAGAAATTTTAGGAGTCAAGTTCACGCACATGCGCAGAATTCATTCCTATCCAAAGCATTATGATTTTAGACCAGAATGACACCGTGTTAAAACTTTTAATTTATAATCTTAATGAGAGTCTTAGGCCATTCAGACGCTCTCCGGGTACGACGCTTCGTGGCCTGATCGGCAGAACGAGCCGTTTAGTTTTGCTGGACATCAGTTCGAGTCTCGAAAATGAGATTTTTTTAGTATATTTTTCTTTTTTTTCTATTTTATTTATTTTAGGTATACATTATTCCAACACTTACTAAGAACTTTTCAAAATGTTAAACTTTTAAAATAAAATTTAATGTCAAAATATTTCTATATTCAAGAGAAATTTTAGGAGTCAAGTTCACGCACATGCGCAGAATTCATTCCTATCCAAAGCATTATGATTTTAGACCAGAATGACACCGTGTTAAAACTTTTAGTTTATAATCTTAATGAGAGTCTTAGGCCATTCAGACGCTCTCCGGGTACGAAGCTTCGTGGCCTGATCGGCAGAACGAGCCGTTCAGTTTTGCTGGACATCTGTTCGAGTCTCGAAAATGAGATTTTTTTAGTATATTTTTCTTTTTTTTTTTCTATTTTATTTATTTTAGGTATACAGTATTCCAACACTTACTAAGAACTTTTCAAAATGTTAAACTTTTAAAATAAAATTTAATGTCAAAATATTTCTATATTCAAGAGAAATTTTAGGAGTCAAGTTCACGCACATGCGCAGAATTCATTCCTATCCAAAGCATTATGATTTTAGACCAGAATGACACCGTGTTAAAACTTTTAGTTTATAATCTTAATGAGAATCTTAGGCCATTCAGACGCTCTCCGGGTACGAAGCTTCGTGCCCTGATCGGCAGAACGAGCCGTTCAGTTTTGCTGGACACCAGTTCGAGTCTCGAAAATGAGATTTTTTTAGTATATTTTTCTTTTTTTTTTCTATTTTATTTATTTTAGGTATACAGTATTCCAACACTTACTAAGAACTTTTCAAAATGTTAAACTTTTAAAATAAAATTTAATGTCAAAATATTTCTATATTCAAGATAAATTTTAGGAGTCAAGTTCACGCACATGCGCAGAATTCATTCCTATCCAAAGCATTATGATTTTAGACCAGAATGACACCGTGTTAAAAATTTTAGTTTATAATCTTAATGAGAGTCTTAGGCCATTCAGACGCTCTCCGGGTACGAAGCTTCGTGGCCTGATCGGCAGAACGAGCCGTTTAGTTTTGCTGGACATCAGTTCGAGTCTCGAAAATGAGATTTTTTTAGTATATTTTTCTTTTTTTTTTCTATTTTATTTATTTTAGGTATACATTATTCCAACACTTACTAAGAACTTTTCAAAATGTTAAACTTTTAAAATAAAATTTAATGTCAAAATAATTCTATATTCAAGAGAAATTTTAGGAGTCAAGTTCACGCACATGCGCAGAATTCATTCCTATCCAAAGCATTATGATTTTAGACCAGAATGACACCGTGTTAAAACTTTTAGTTTATAATCTTAATGAGAGTCTTAGGCCATTCAGACGCTCTCCGGGTACGAAGCTTCGTGGCCTGATCGGCAGAACGAGCCGTTTAGTTTTGCTGGACATCAGTTCGAGTCTCGAAAATGAGATTTTATTAGTATATTTTTCTTTTTTTTTCTATTTTATTTATTTTAGGTATACATTATTCCAACACTTACTAAGAACTTTTCAAAATGTTAAACTTTTAAAATAAAATTTAATGTCAAAATATTTCTATATTCAAGATAAATTTTAGGAGTCAAGTTCACGCACATGCGCAGAATTCATTCCTATCCAAAGCATTATGATTTTAGACCAGAATGACACCGTGTTAAAACTTTTAGTTTATAATCTTAATGAGAGTCTTAGGCCATTCAGACGCTCTCCGGGTACGAAGCTTCGTGGCCTGATCGGCAGAACGAGCCGTTTAGTTTTGCTGGACATCAGTTCGAGTCTCGAAAATGAGATTTTTTTAGTATATTTTTCTTTTTTTTTCTATTTTATTTATTTTAGGTATACATTATTCCAACACTTACTAAGAACTTTTCAAAATGTTAAACTTTTAAAATAAAATTTAATGTCAAAATAATTCTATATTCAAGAGAAATTTTAGGAGTCAAGTTCACGCACATGCGCAGATTTCATTCCTATCCAAAGCATTATGATTTTAGACCAGAATGACACCGTATTAAAACTTTTAGTTTATAATCTTAATGAGAGTCTTAGGCCATTCAGACGCTCTCCGGGTACGAAGCTTCGTGGCCTGATCGGCAGAACGAGCCGTTCAGTTTTGCTGGACATCAGTTCGAGTCTCGAAAATGAGATTTTTTTAGTATATTTTTCTTTTTTTTTTCTATTTTATTTATTTTAGGTATACATTATTCCAACACTTACTAAGAACTTTTCAAAATGTTAAACTTTTAAAATAAAATTTAATGGCAAAATATTTCTATATTCAAGAGAAATTTTAGGAGTCAAGTTCACGCACATGCGCAGAATTCATTCCTATCCAAAGCATTATGATTTTAGACCAGAATGACACCGTGTTAAAACTTTTAGTTTATAATCTTAATGAGAGTCTTAGGCCATTCAGACGCTCTCCGGGTACGAAGCTTCGTGGTCTGATCGGCAGAACGAGCCGTTTATTTTTGCTGGACATCAGTTCGAGTCTCGAAAATGAGATTTTTTTAGTATATTTTTCTTTTTTTTTTCTATTTTATTTATTTTAGGTATACATTATTCCAACACTTACTAAGAACTTTACAAAATGTTAAACTTTTAAAATAAAATTTAATGTCAAAATATTTCTATATTCAAGAGAAATTTTAGGAGTCAAGTTCACGCACATGCGCAGAATTCATTCCTATCCAAAGCATTATGATTTTAGACCAGAATGACACCGTGTTAAAACTTTTAGTTTATAATCTTAATGAGAGTCTTAGGCCATTCAGACGCTCTCCGGGTACGAAGCTTCGTGGCCTGATCGGCAGAACGAGCCGTTTAGTTTTGCTGGACATCAGTTCGAGTCTCGAAAATGAGATTTTATTAGTATATTTTTCTTTTTTTTTCTATTTTATTTATTTTAGGTATACATTATTCCAACACTTACTAAGAACTTTTCAAAATGTTAAACTTTTAAAATAAAATTTAATGTCAAAATATTTCTATATTCAAGAGAAATTTTAGGAGTCAAGTTCACGCACATGCGCAGAATTCATTCCTATCCAAAGCATTATGATTTTAGACAAGAATGACACCGTGTTAAAACTTTTAGTTTATAATCTTAATGAGAGTCTTAGGCCATTCAGACGCTCTCCGGGTACGAAGCTTCGTGGCCTGATCGGCAGAACGAGCCGTTTAGTTTTGCTGGACATCAGTTCGAGTCTCGAAAATGAGATTTTTTTAGTATATTTTTCTTTTTTTTTCTATTTTATTTATTTTAGGTATACATTATTCCAACACTTACTAAGAACTTTTCAAAATGTTAAACTTTTAAAATAAAATTTAATGTCAAAATAATTCTATATTCAAGAGAAATTTTAGGAGTCAAGTTCACGCACATGCGCAGATTTCATTCCTATCCAAAGCATTATGATTTTAGACCAGAATGACACCGTGTTAAAACTTTTAGTTTATAATCTTAATGAGAGTCTTAGGCCATTCAGACGCTCTCCGGGTACGAAGCTTCGTGGCCTGATCGGCAGAACGAGCCGTTCAGTTTTGCTGGACATCAGTTCGAGTCTCGAAAATGAGATTTTTTTAGTATATTTTTCTTTTTTTTTCTATTTTATTTATTTTAGGTATACATTATTCCAACACTTACTAAGAACTTTTCAAAATGTTAAACTTTTAAAATAAAATTTAATGTCAAAATATTTCTATATTCAAGAGAAATTTTAGGAGTCAAGTTCACGCACATGCGCAGAATTCATTCCTATCCAAAGCATTATGATTTTAGACCAGAATGACACCGTGTTAAAACTTTTAGTTTATAATCTTAATGAGAGTCTTAGGCCATTCAGACGCTCTCCGGGTACGAAGCTTCGTGGCCTGATCGGCAGAACGAGCCGTTTAGTTTTGCTGGACATCAGTTCGAGTCTCGAAAATGAGATTTTTTTAGTATATTTTTCTTTTTTTTTCTATTTTATTTATTTTAGGTATACATTATTCCAACACTTACTAAGAACTTTTAAAAATGTTAAACTTTTAAAATAAAATTTAATGTCAAAATAATTCTATATTCAAGAGAAATTTTAGGAGTCAAGTTCACGCACATGCGCAGAATTCATTCCTATCAAAAGCATTATGATTTTAGACCAGAATGACACCGTGTTAAAAATTTTAGTTTATAATCTTAATGAGAGTCTTAGGCCATTCAGACGCTCTCCGGGTACGAAGCTTCGTGGCCTGACCGGCAGAACGAGCCGTTTGGTTTTGCTGGACATCAGTTCGAGTCTCGAAAATGAGATTTTTTTAGTATATTTTTCTTTCTTTTTCTATTTTATTTATTTTAGGTATACATTATTCCAACACTTACTAAGAACTTTTCAAAATGTTAAACTTTTAAAAAAAAATTTAATGTCAAAATATTTCTATATTCAAGAGAAATTTTAGGAGTCAAGTTCACGCACATGCGCAGAATTCATTCCTATCCAAAGCATTATGATTTTAGACCAGAATGACAAAGTGTTAAAACTTTTAGTTTATAATCTTAATGAGAGTCTTAGGCCATTCAGACGCTCTCCGGGTACGAAGCTTCGTGGCCTGACCGGCAGAACGAGCCGTTTAGTTTTGCTGGACATCAGTTCGAGTCTCGAAAATGAGATTTTTTTAGTATATTTTTCTTTTTTTTTCTATTTTATTTATTTTAGGTATACATTATTCCAACACTTACTAAGAACTTTTCAAAATGTTAAACTTTTAAAATAAAATTTAATGTCAAAATATTTCTATATTCAAGAGAAATTTTAGGAGTCAAGTTCACGCACATGCGCAGAATTCATTCCTATCCAAAGCATTATGATTTTAGACCAGAATGACACCGTGTTAAAACTTTTAGTTTATAATCTTAATGAGAGTCTTAGGCCATTCAGACGCTCTCCGGGTACGAAGCTTCGTGGCCTGATCGGCAGAACGAGCCGTTCAGTTTTGCTGGACATCTGTTCGAGTCTCGAAAATGAGATTTTTTTAGTATATTTTTCTTTTTTTTTTTCTATTTTATTTATTTTAGGTATACAGTATTCCAACACTTACTAAGAACTTTTCAAAATGTTAAACTTTTAAAATAAAATTTAATGTCAAAATATTTCTATATTCAAGAGAAATTTTAGGAGTCAAGTTCACGCACATGCGCAGAATTCATTCCTATCCAAAGCATTATGATTTTAGACCAGAATGACACCGTGTTAAAACTTTTAGTTTATAATCTTAATGAGAGTCTTAGGCCATTCAGACGCTCTCCGGGTACGAAGCTTCGTGGCCTGATCGGCAGAACGAGCCGTTTAGTTTTGCTGGACATCAGTTCGAGTCTCGAAAATGAGATTTTTTTAGTATATTTTTCTTTTTTTTTCTATTTTATTTATTTTAGGTATACATTATTCCAACACTTACTAAGAACTTTTAAAAATGTTAAACTTTTAAAATAAAATTTAATGTCAAAATAATTCTATATTCAAGAGAAATTTTAGGAGTCAAGTTCACGCACATGCGCAGAATTCATTCCTATCAAAAGCATTATGATTTTAGACCAGAATGACACCGTGTTAAAAATTTTAGTTTATAATCTTAATGAGAGTCTTAGGCCATTCAGACGCTCTCCGGGTACGAAGCTTCGTGGCCTGACCGGCAGAACGAGCCGTTTGGTTTTGCTGGACATCAGTTCGAGTCTCGAAAATGAGATTTTTTTAGTATATTTTTCTTTCTTTTTCTATTTTATTTATTTTAGGTATACATTATTCCAACACTTACTAAGAACTTTTCAAAATGTTAAACTTTTAAAAAAAAATTTAATGTCAAAATATTTCTATATTCAAGAGAAATTTTAGGAGTCAAGTTCACGCACATGCGCAGAATTCATTCCTATCCAAAGCATTATGATTTTAGACCAGAATGACAAAGTGTTAAAACTTTTAGTTTATAATCTTAATGAGAGTCTTAGGCCATTCAGACGCTCTCCGGGTACGAAGCTTCGTGGCCTGACCGGCAGAACGAGCCGTTTAGTTTTGCTGGACATCAGTTCGAGTCTCGAAAATGAGATTTTTTTAGTATATTTTTCTTTTTTTTTCTATTTTATTTATTTTAGGTATACATTATTCCAACACTTACTAAGAACTTTTCAAAATGTTAAACTTTTAAAATAAAATTTAATGTCAAAATATTTCTATATTCAAGAGAAATTTTAGGAGTCAAGTTCACGCACATGCGCAGAATTCATTCCTATCCAAAGCATTATGATTTTAGACCAGAATGACACCGTGTTAAAACTTTTAGTTTATAATCTTAATGAGAGTCTTAGGCCATTCAGACGCTCTCCGGGTACGAAGCTTCGTGGCCTGATCGGCAGAACGAGCCGTTCAGTTTTGCTGGACATCTGTTCGAGTCTCGAAAATGAGATTTTTTTAGTATATTTTTCTTTTTTTTTTTCTATTTTATTTATTTTAGGTATACAGTATTCCAACACTTACTAAGAACTTTTCAAAATGTTAAACTTTTAAAATAAAATTTAATGTCAAAATATTTCTATATTCAAGAGAAATTTTAGGAGTCAAGTTCACGCACATGCGCAGAATTCATTCCTATCCAAAGCATTATGATTTTAGACCAGAATGACACCGTGTTAAAACTTTTAGTTTATAATCTTAATGAGAATCTTAGGCCATTCAGACGCTCTCCGGGTACGAAGCTTCGTGCCCTGATCGGCAGAACGAGCCGTTCAGTTTTGCTGGACACCAGTTCGAGTCTCGAAAATGAGATTTTTTTAGTATATTTTTCTTTTTTTTTTCTATTTTATTTATTTTAGGTATACAGTATTCCAACACTTACTAAGAACTTTTCAAAATGTTAAACTTTTAAAATAAAATTTAATGTCAAAATATTTCTATATTCAAGATAAATTTTAGGAGTCAAGTTCACGCACATGCGCAGAATTCATTCCTATCCAAAGCATTATGATTTTAGACCAGAATGACACCGTGTTAAAAATTTTAGTTTATAATCTTAATGAGAGTCTTAGGCCATTCAGACGCTCTCCGGGTACGAAGCTTCGTGGCCTGATCGGCAGAACGAGCCGTTTAGTTTTGCTGGACATCAGTTCGAGTCTCGAAAATGAGATTTTTTTAGTATATTTTTCTTTTTTTTTTCTATTTTATTTATTTTAGGTATACATTATTCCAACACTTACTAAGAACTTTTCAAAATGTTAAACTTTTAAAATAAAATTTAATGTCAAAATAATTCTATATTCAAGAGAAATTTTAGGAGTCAAGTTCACGCACATGCGCAGAATTCATTCCTATCCAAAGCATTATGATTTTAGACCAGAATGACACCGTGTTAAAACTTTTAGTTTATAATCTTAATGAGAGTCTTAGGCCATTCAGACGCTCTCCGGGTACGAAGCTTCGTGGCCTGATCGGCAGAACGAGCCGTTTAGTTTTGCTGGACATCAGTTCGAGTCTCGAAAATGAGATTTTATTAGTATATTTTTCTTTTTTTTTCTATTTTATTTATTTTAGGTATACATTATTCCAACACTTACTAAGAACTTTTCAAAATGTTAAACTTTTAAAATAAAATTTAATGTCAAAATATTTCTATATTCAAGATAAATTTTAGGAGTCAAGTTCACGCACATGCGCAGAATTCATTCCTATCCAAAGCATTATGATTTTAGACCAGAATGACACCGTGTTAAAACTTTTAGTTTATAATCTTAATGAGAGTCTTAGGCCATTCAGACGCTCTCCGGGTACGAAGCTTCGTGGCCTGATCGGCAGAACGAGCCGTTTAGTTTTGCTGGACATCAGTTCGAGTCTCGAAAATGAGATTTTTTTAGTATATTTTTCTTTTTTTTTCTATTTTATTTATTTTAGGTATACATTATTCCAACACTTACTAAGAACTTTTCAAAATGTTAAACTTTTAAAATAAAATTTAATGTCAAAATAATTCTATATTCAAGAGAAATTTTAGGAGTCAAGTTCACGCACATGCGCAGAATTCATTCCTATCCAAAGCATTAGGATTTTAGACCAGAATGACACCGTGTTAAAACTTTATTTTATAGTCTTAATGAGAGTCTTAGGCCATTCAGACGCTCTCCGGGTACGAAGCTTCGTGGCCTGATCGGCAGAACGAGCCGTTTAGTTTTGCTGGACATCAGTTCGAGTCTCGAAAATGAGATTTTATTAG
The DNA here is from genome assembly GCF_947563725.1 of Argiope bruennichi. NCBI lineage: Eukaryota > Metazoa > Arthropoda > Arachnida > Araneae > Araneidae > Argiope > Argiope bruennichi. The sequence continues at coordinate 99,204,757 of NC_079157.1, forward strand.
TATATTTTTCTTTTTTTTTCTATTTTATTTATTTTAGGTATACATTATTCCAACACTTACTAAGAACTTTTCAAAATGTTAAACTTTTAAAATAAAATTTAATGTCAAAATATTTCTATATTCAAGAGAAATTTTAGGAGTCAAGTTCACGCACATGCGCAGAATTCATTCCTATCCAAAGCATTATGATTTTAGACAAGAATGACACCGTGTTAAAACTTTTAGTTTATAATCTTAATGAGAGTCTTAGGCCATTCAGACGCTCTCCGGGTACGAAGCTTCGTGGCCTGATCGGCAGAACGAGCCGTTTAGTTTTGCTGGACATCAGTTCGAGTCTCGAAAATGAGATTTTTTTAGTATATTTTTCTTTTTTTTTCTATTTTATTTATTTTAGGTATACATTATTCCAACACTTACTAAGAACTTTTCAAAATGTTAAACTTTTAAAATAAAATTTAATGTCAAAATAATTCTATATTCAAGAGAAATTTTAGGAGTCAAGTTCACGCACATGCGCAGATTTCATTCCTATCCAAAGCATTATGATTTTAGACCAGAATGACACCGTGTTAAAACTTTTAGTTTATAATCTTAATGAGAGTCTTAGGCCATTCAGACGCTCTCCGGGTACGAAGCTTCGTGGCCTGATCGGCAGAACGAGCCGTTCAGTTTTGCTGGACATCAGTTCGAGTCTCGAAAATGAGATTTTTTTAGTATATTTTTCTTTTTTTTTCTATTTTATTTATTTTAGGTATACATTATTCCAACACTTACTAAGAACTTTTCAAAATGTTAAACTTTTAAAATAAAATTTAATGTCAAAATATTTCTATATTCAAGAGAAATTTTAGGAGTCAAGTTCACGCACATGCGCAGAATTCATTCCTATCCAAAGCATTATGATTTTAGACCAGAATGACACCGTGTTAAAACTTTTAGTTTATAATCTTAATGAGAGTCTTAGGCCATTCAGACGCTCTCCGGGTACGAAGCTTCGTGGCCTGATCGGCAGAACGAGCCGTTTAGTTTTGCTGGACATCAGTTCGAGTCTCGAAAATGAGATTTTTTTAGTATATTTTTCTTTTTTTTTCTATTTTATTTATTTTAGGTATACATTATTCCAACACTTACTAAGAACTTTTAAAAATGTTAAACTTTTAAAATAAAATTTAATGTCAAAATAATTCTATATTCAAGAGAAATTTTAGGAGTCAAGTTCACGCACATGCGCAGAATTCATTCCTATCAAAAGCATTATGATTTTAGACCAGAATGACACCGTGTTAAAACTTTTAGTTTATAATCTTAATGAGAGTCTTAGGCCATTCAGACGCTCTCCGGGTACGAAGCTTCGTGGCCTGACCGGCAGAACGAGCCGTTTGGTTTTGCTGGACATCAGTTCGAGTCTCGAAAATGAGATTTTTTTAGTATATTTTTCTTTTTTTTTCTATTTTATTTATTTTAGGTATACATTATTCCAACACTTACTAAGAACTTTTCAAAATGTTAAACTTTTAAAATAAAATTTAATGTCAAAATATTTCTATATTCAAGAGAAATTTTAGGAGTCAAGTTCACGCACATGCGCAGAATTCATTCCTATCCAAAGCATTATGATTTTAGACCAGAATGACACCGTGTTAAAACTTTTAGTTTATAATCTTAATGACAGTCTTAGGCCATTCAGACGCTCTCCGGGTACGAAGCTTCGTGGATTGATCGGCAGAACGAGCCGTTTAGTTTTGCTGGACATCAGTTCGAGTCTCGAAAATGAGATTTTTTTAGTATATTTTTCTTTTTCTTTTCTATTTTATTTATTTTAGGTATACATTATTCCAACACTTACTAAGAACTTTTCAAAATGTTAAACTTTTAAAATAAAATTTAATGTCAAAATATTTCTATATTCAAGAGAAATTTTAGGAGTCAAGTTCACGCACATGCGCAGAATTCATTCCTATCCAAAGCATTATGATTTTAGACCAGAATGACACCGTGTTAAAACTTTTAGTTTATAATCTTAATGACAGTCTTAGGCCATTCAGACGCTCTCCGGGTACGAAGCTTCGTGGCCTGATCGGCAGAACGAGCAGTTTAGTTTTGCTGAACATCAGTTCGAGTCTCGAAAATGAGATTTTTTTAGTATATTTTTCTTTCTTTTTCTATTTTATTTATTTTAGGTATACATTATTCCAACACTTACTAAGAACTTTTCAAAATGTTAAACTTTTAATATAAAATTTAATGTCAAAATAATTCTATATTCAAGAAAAATTTTAGGAGTCAAGTTCACGCACATGCGCAGAATTCATTCCTATTCATCGGCAGAACGAGCCGTTTAGTTTTGCCGGACATCAGTTCGAGTCTCGAAAATGAAAATTTTTAAATATATTTTTCTTTTCTTTTTTTTCTTTTATTTATTTTATGTATATTTATCCATCATTCCAACACTTACTAAGAACTTTTCAAAATGTTAAACTTTTAAAATAAAATTTAATGTCAAAATATTTCTATATTCAAGAGAAATTTTAGGAGTCAAGTTCACGCACATGCGCAGAATTCATTCCTATTCATCGGCAGAACGAGCAGTTCAGTTTTGCTGGACATCAGTTCGAGTCTCGAAAATGAGATTTTTTTAGTATATTTTTCTTTTTTTTTCTATTTTATTTATTTTAGGTATACATTATTCCAACACTTACTAAGAACTTTTCAAAATGTTAAACTTTTAAAATAAAATTTAATGTCAAAATATTTCTATATTCAAGAGAAATTTTAGGAGTCAAGTTCACGCACATGCGCAGAATTCATTCCTATCCAAAGCATTATGATTTTAGACCAGAATGACACCGTGTTAAAACTTTTAGTTTATAATCTTAATGACAGTCTTAGGCCATTCAGACGCTCTCCGGGTACGAAGCTTCGTGGATTGATCGGCAGAACGAGCCGTTTAGTTTTGCTGGACATCAGTTCGAGTCTCGAAAATGAGATTTTTTTAGTATATTTTTCTTTTTCTTTTCTATTTTATTTATTTTAGGTATACATTATTCCAACACTTACTAAGAACTTTTCAAAATGTTAAACTTTTAAAATAAAATTTAATGTCAAAATATTTCTATATTCAAGAGAAATTTTAGGAGTCAAGTTCACGCACATGCGCAGAATTCATTCCTATCCAAAGCATTATGATTTTAGACCAGAATGACACCGTGTTAAAACTTTTAGTTTATAATCTTAATGACAGTCTTAGGCCATTCAGACGCTCTCCGGGTACGAAGCTTCGTGGCCTGATCGGCAGAACGAGCAGTTTAGTTTTGCTGAACATCAGTTCGAGTCTCGAAAATGAGATTTTTTTAGTATATTTTTCTTTCTTTTTCTATTTTATTTATTTTAGGTATACATTATTCCAACACTTACTAAGAACTTTTCAAAATGTTAAACTTTTAATATAAAATTTAATGTCAAAATAATTCTATATTCAAGAAAAATTTTAGGAGTCAAGTTCACGCACATGCGCAGAATTCATTCCTATTCATCGGCAGAACGAGCCGTTTAGTTTTGCCGGACATCAGTTCGAGTCTCGAAAATGAAAATTTTTAAATATATTTTTCTTTTCTTTTTTTTCTTTTATTTATTTTAGGTATATTTATCCATCATTCCAACACTTACTAAGAACTTTTCAAAATGTTAAACTTTTAAAATAAAATTTAATGTCAAAATATTTCTATATTCAAGAGAAATTTTAGGAGTCAAGTTCACGCACATGCGCAGAATTCATTCCTATTCATCGGCAGAACGAGCAGTTCAGTTTTGCTGGACATCAGTTCGAGTCTCGAAAATGAGATTTTTTTAGTATATTTTTCTTTTTTTTTCTATTTTATTTATTTTAGGTATACATTATTCCAACACTTACTAAGAACTTTTCAAAATGTTAAACTTTTAAAATAAAATTTAATGTCAAAATATTTCTATATTCAAGAGAAATTTTAGGAGTCAAGTTCACGCACATGCGCAGAATTCATTCCTATCCAAAGCATTATGATTTTAGACCAGAATGACACCGTGTTAAAACTTTTAGTTTATAATCGTAATGAGAGTCTTAGGCCATTCAGACGCTCTCCGGGTACGAAGCTTCGTGGCCTGATCGGCAGAACGAGCCGTTTAGTTTTGCTGGACATCAGTTCGAGTCTCGAAAATGAGATTTTTTTAGTATATTTTTCATTTTTTTCTATTTTATTTATTTTAGGTATACATTATTCCAACACTTACTAAGAACTTTTCAAAATGTTAAACTTTTAAAATAAAATTTAATGTCAAAATATTTCTATATTCAAGAGAAATTTTAGGAGTCAAGTTCACGCACATGCGCAGAATTCATTCCTATCCAAAGCATTATGATTTTAGACCAGAATGAAACCATGTTAAAACTTTTAGTTTATAATCTTAATGAGAGTTTTAGGCCATTCAGACGCTCTCCGGGTACGAAGCTTCGTGGTCTGATCGGCAGAACGAGCCGTTTAGTTTTGCTGGACATCAGTTCGAGTCTCGAAAATGAGATTTTTTTAGTATATTTTTCTTTCTTTTTCTATTTTATTTATTTTAGGTATACATTATTCCAACACTTACTAAGAACTTTTCAAAATGTTAAACTTTTAAAATAAAATTTAATGGCAAAATATTTCTATATTCAAGAGAAATTTTAGGAGTCAAGTTCACGCACATGCGCTGAATTCATTCCTATCCAAAGCATTATGATTTTAGACCAGAATGACACCGTGTTAAAACTTTTACTTTATAATCTTAATGAGAGTCTTAGGCCATTCAGACGCTCTCTGGGTACGAAGCTTCGTGGCCTGATCGGCAGAACGAGCCGTTCAATTTTGCTGGACATCAGTTCGAGTCTCGAAAATGAGATTTTTTTAGTATATTTTTCTTTTTTTTCTATTTTATTTATTTTAGGTATACATTATTCCAACACTTACTAAGGACTTTTCAAAATGTTAAACTTTTAAAATAAAATTTAATGTCAAAATATTTCTATATTCAAGAGAAATTTTAGGAGTCAAGTTCACGCACATGCGCAGAATTCATTCCTATTCATCGGCAGAACGAGCAGTTCAGTTTTGCTGGACATCAGTTCGAGTCTCGAAAATGAGATTTTTTTAGTATATTTTTCTTTTTTTTTCTATTTTATTTATTTTAGGTATACATTATTCCAACACTTACTAAGAACTTTTCAAAATGTTAAACTTTTAAAATAAAATTTAATGTCAAAATATTTCTATATTCAAGAGAAATTTTAGGAGTCAAGTTCACGCACATGCGCAGAATTCATTCCTATCCAAAGCATTATGATTTTAGACCAGAATGACACCGTGTTAAAACTTTTAGTTTATAATCTTAATGACAGTCTTAGGCCATTCAGACGCTCTCCGGGTACGAAGCTTCGTGGATTGATCGGCAGAACGAGCCGTTTAGTTTTGCTGGACATCAGTTCGAGTCTCGAAAATGAGATTTTTTTAGTATATTTTTCTTTTTCTTTTCTATTTTATTTATTTTAGGTATACATTATTCCAACACTTACTAAGAACTTTTCAAAATGTTAAACTTTTAAAATAAAATTTAATGTCAAAATATTTCTATATTCAAGAGAAATTTTAGGAGTCAAGTTCACGCACATGCGCAGAATTCATTCCTATCCAAAGCATTATGATTTTAGACCAGAATGACACCGTGTTAAAACTTTTAGTTTATAATCTTAATGACAGTCTTAGGCCATTCAGACGCTCTCCCGGTACGAAGCTTCGTGGCCTGATCGGCAGAACGAGCAGTTTAGTTTTGCTGAACATCAGTTCGAGTCTCGAAAATGAGATTTTTTTAGTATATTTTTCTTTCTTTTTCTATTTTATTTATTTTAGGTATACATTATTCCAACACTTACTAAGAACTTTTCAAAATGTTAAACTTTTAATATAAAATTTAATGTCAAAATAATTCTATATTCAAGAAAAATTTTAGGAGTCAAGTTCACGCACATGCGCAGAATTCATTCCTATTCATCGGCAGAACGAGCCGTTTAGTTTTGCCGGACATCAGTTCGAGTCTCGAAAATGAAAATTTTTAAATATATTTTTCTTTTCTTTTTTTTCTTTTATTTATTTTAGGTATATTTATCCATCATTCCAACACTTACTAAGAACTTTTCAAAATGTTAAACTTTTAAAATAAAATTTAATGTCAAAATATTTCTATATTCAAGAGAAATTTTAGGAGTCAAGTTCACGCACATGCGCAGAATTCATTCCTATTCATCGGCAGAACGAGCAGTTCAGTTTTGCTGGACATCAGTTCGAGTCTCGAAAATGAGATTTTTTTAGTATATTTTTCTTTTTTTTTCTATTTTATTTATTTTAGGTATACATTATTCCAACACTTACTAAGAACTTTTCAAAATGTTAAACTTTTAAAATAAAATTTAATGTCAAAATATTTCTATATTCAAGAGAAATTTTAGGAGTCAAGTTCACGCACATGCGCAGAATTCATTCCTATCCAAAGCATTATGATTTTAGACCAGAATGACACCGTGTTAAAACTTTTAGTTTATAATCGTAATGAGAGTCTTAGGCCATTCAGACGCTCTCCGGGTACGAAGCTTCGTGGCCTGATCGGCAGAACGAGCCGTTTAGTTTTGCTGGACATCAGTTCGAGTCTCGAAAATGAGATTTTTTTAGTATATTTTTCATTTTTTTCTATTTTATTTATTTTAGGTATACATTATTCCAACACTTACTAAGAACTTTTCAAAATGTTAAACTTTTAAAATAAAATTTAATGTCAAAATATTTCTATATTCAAGAGAAATTTTAGGAGTCAAGTTCACGCACATGCGCAGAATTCATTCCTATCCAAAGCATTATGATTTTAGACCAGAATGAAACCATGTTAAAACTTTTAGTTTATAATCTTAATGAGAGTTTTAGGCCATTCAGACGCTCTCCGGGTACGAAGCTTCGTGGTCTGATCGGCAGAACGAGCCGTTTAGTTTTGCTGGACATCAGTTCGAGTCTCGAAAATGAGATTTTTTTAGTATATTTTTCTTTCTTTTTCTATTTTATTTATTTTAGGTATACATTATTCCAACACTTACTAAGAACTTTTCAAAATGTTAAACTTTTAAAATAAAATTTAATGGCAAAATATTTCTATATTCAAGAGAAATTTTAGGAGTCAAGTTCACGCACATGCGCTGAATTCATTCCTGTCCAAAGCATTATGATTTTAGACCAGAATGACACCGTGTTAAAACTTTTACTTTATAATCTTAATGAGAGTCTTAGGCCATTCAGACGCTCTCTGGGTACGAAGCTTCGTGGCCTGATCGGCAGAACGAGCCGTTCAATTTTGCTGGACATCAGTTCGAGTCTCGAAAATGAGATTTTTTTAGTATATTTTTCTTTTTTTTCTATTTTATTTATTTTAGGTATACATTATTCCAACACTTACTAAGGACTTTTCAAAATGTTAAACTTTTAAAATAAAATTTAATGTCAAAATATTTCTATATTCAAGAGAAATTTTAGGAGTCAAGTTCACGCACATGCGCAGAATTCATTCCTATTCATCGGCAGAACGAGCCGTTTAGTTTTGCTGGACATCAGTTCGAGTCTCGAAAATGAGATTTTTTTAGTATATTTTTCTTTCTTTTTCTATTTTATTTATTTTAGGTATACATTATTCCAACACTTACTAAGAACTTTTCAAAATGTTAAACTTTTAAAAAAAAATTTAATGTCAAAATATTTCTATATTCAAGAGAAATTTTAGGAGTCAAGTTCACGCACATGCGCAGAATTCATTCCTATCCAAAGCATTATGATTTTAGACCAGAATGACAAAGTGTTAAAACTTTTAGTTTATAATCTTAATGAGAGTCTTAGGCCATTCAGACGCTCTCCGGGTACGAAGCTTCGTGGCCTGACCGGCAGAACGAGCCGTTTAGTTTTGCTGGACATCAGTTCGAGTCTCGAAAATGAGATTTTTTTAGTATATTTTTTCTTTTTTTTTCTATTTTATTTATTTTAGGTATACATTATTCCAACACTTACTAAGAACTTTTCAAAATGTTAAAATTTTAAAATAAAATTTAATGTCAAAATATTTCTATATTCAAGAGAAATTTTAGGAGTCAAGTTCACGCACATGCGCAGAATTCATTCCTATCCAAAGCATTATGATTTTAGACCAGAATGACACCGTGTTAAAACTTTTAGTTTATAATCTTAATGAGAGTCTTAGGCTATTCAGACGCTCTCCGAGTACGAAGCTTCGTGGCCTGATCGGCAGAACGAGCCGTTCAGTTTTGCTGGACATCAGTTCGAGTCTCGAAAATGAGATTTTTTTAGTATATTTTTCTTTTTTTTTTCTTTTTTATTTATTTTAGATATACATTATTCCAACACTTACTAAGAACTTTTCAAAATGTTAAACTTTTAAAAAAAAATTTAATGTCAAAATATTTCTATATTCAAGAGAAATTTTAGGAGTCAAGTTCACGCACATGCGCAGAATTCATTCCTATCCAAAGCATTAGGATTTTAGACCAGAATGACACCGTGTTAAAACTTTATTTTATAGTCTTAATGAGAGTCTTAGGCCATTCAGACGCTCTCCGGGTACGAAGCTTCGTGGAATGATCGGCAGAACGAGCAGTTTAGTTTTGCTAAACATCAGTTCGAGTCTCGAAAATGAGATTTTTTTAGTATATTTTTCTTTCTTTTTCTATTTTATTTATTTTAGGTATACATTATTCCAACACTTACTAAGAACTTTTCAAAATGTTAAACTTTTAATATAAAATTTAATGTCAAAATAATTCTATATTCAAGAGAAATTTTAGGAGTCAAGTTCACGCACATGCGCAGAATTCATTCCTATTCATCAGCAGAACGAGCCGTTTAGTTTTGCCGGACATCAGTTCGAGTCTCGAAAATGAAAATTTTTAAATATATTTTTCTTTTCTTTTTTTTCTTTTATTTATTTTAGGTATATTTATACATCATTCCAACACTTACTAAGAACTTTTCAAAATGTTAAACTTTTAAAATAAAATTTAATGTCAAAATATTTCTATATTCAAGAGAAATTTTAGGAGTCAAGTTCACGCACATGCGCAGAATTCATTCCTATTCATCGGCAGAACGAGCAGTTCAGTTTTGCTGGACATCAGTTCGAGTCTCGAAAATGAGATTTTTTTAGTATATTTTTCTTTTTTTTTCTATTTTATTTATTTTAGGTATACATTATTCCAACACTTACTAAGAACTTTTCAAAATGTTAAACTTTTAAAATAAAATTTAATGTCAAAATATTTCTATATTCAAGAGAAATTTTAGGAGTCAAGTTCACGCACATGCGCAGAATTCATTCCTATCCAAAGCATTATGATTTTAGACCAGAATGACACCGTGTTAAAACTTTTAGTTTATAATCGTAATGAGAGTCTTAGGCCATTCAGACGCTCTCCGGGTACGAAGCTTCGTGGCCTGATCGGCAGAACGAGCCCTTTAGTTTTGCTGGACATCAGTTCGAGTCTCGAAAATGAGATTTTTTTAGTATATTTTTCTTTTTTTTTCTATTTTATTTATTTTAGGTATACATTATTCCAACACTTACTAAGAACTTTTCAAAATGTTAAACTTTTAAAATAAAATTTAATGTCAAAATATTTCTATATTCAAGAGAAATTTTAGGAGTCAAGTTCACGCACATGCGCAGAATTCATTCCTATCCAAAGCATTATGATTTTAGACCAGAATAACACCATGTTAAAACTTTTAGTTTATAATCTTAATGAGAGTTTTAGGCCATTCAGACGCTCTCCGGGTACGAAGCTTCGTGGTCTGATCGGCAGAACGAGCCGTTTAGTTTTGCTGGACATCAGTTCGAGTCTCGAAAATGAGATTTTTTTAGTATTTTTTTCTCTCTTTTTCTATTTTATTTATTTTAGGTATACATTATTCCAACACTTACTAAGAACTTTTCAAAATGTTAAACTTTTAAAAAAAAATGTAATGTCAAAATATTTCTATATTCAAGAGAAATTTTAGGAGTCAAGTTCACGCACATGCGCAGAATTCATTCCTTTCCAAACCATTATGATTTTAGACCAGAATGACACCGTGTTAAAACTTTTAGTTTATAATCTTAATGAGAGTCTTAGGCCATTCAGACGCTCTCCGGGTACGAAGCTTCGTGGCCTGATCGGCAGAACGAGCCGTTTAGTTTTGCTGGACATCAGTTCGAGTCTCGAAAATGAGATTTTTTTAGTATATTTTTCTTTTTTTTTCTATTTTATTTATTTTAGGTATACATTATTCCAACACTTACTAAGAACTTTTCAAAATGTTAAACTTTTAAAATAAAATTTAATGTCAAAATATTTCTATATTCAAGAGAAATTTTAGGAGTCAAGTTCACGCACATGCGCAGAATTCATTCCTATCCAAAGCATTATGATTTTAGACCAGAATGACACCGTGTTAAAACTTTTAGTTTATAATCTTAATGAGAGTCTTAGGCCATTCAGACGCTCTCCGGGTACGAAGCTTCGTGGCCTGATCGGCAGAACGAGCCGTTTAGTTTTGCTGGACATCAGTTCGAGTCTCGAAAATGAGATTTTTTTAGTATATTTTTCTTTCTTTTTCTATTTTATTTATTTTAGGTATACATTATTCCAACACTTACTAAGAACTTTTCAAAATGTTAAACTTTTAAAAAAAAATGTAATGTCAAAATATTTCTATATTCAAGAGAAATTTTAGGAGTCAAGTTCACGCACATGCGCAGAATTCATTCCTATCCAAACCATTATGATTTTAGACCAGAATGACACCGTGTTAAAACTTTTAGTTTATAATCTTAATGAAAGTCTTAGGCCATTCAGACGCTCTCCGGGTACGAAGCTTCGTGGCCTGATCGGCAGAACGAGCCGTTTAGTTTTGCTGGACATCAGTTCGAGTCTCGAAAATGAGATTTTTTTAGTATATTTTTCTTTTTTTTTTCTATTTTATTTATTTTAGGTATACATTATTCCAACACTTACTAAGAACTTTTCAAAATGTTAAACTTTTAAAATAAAATTTAATGTCAAAATATTTCTATATTCAAGAGAAATTTTAGGAGTCAAGTTCACGCACATGCGCAGAATTCATTCCTATTCATCAGCAGAACGAGCCGTTTAGTTTTGCCGGACATCAGTTCGAGTCTCGAAAATGAAAATTTTTAAATATATTTTTCTTTTCTTTTTTTTCTTTTATTTATTTTAGGTATATTTATACATCATTCCAACACTTACTAAGAACTTTTCAAAATGTTAAACTTTTAAAATAAAATTTAATGTCAAAATATTTCTATATTCAAGAGAAATTTTAGGAGTCAAGTTCACGCACATGCGCAGAATTCATTCCTATTCATCGGCAGAACGAGCAGTTCAGTTTTGCTGGACATCAGTTCGAGTCTCGAAAATGAGATTTTTTTAGTATATTTTTCTTTTTTTTTCTATTTTATTTATTTTAGGTATACATTATTCCAACACTTACTAAGAACTTTTCAAAATGTTAAACTTTTAAAATAAAATTTAATGTCAAAATATTTCTATATTCAAGAGAAATTTTAGGAGTCAAGTTCACGCACATGCGCAGAATTCATTCCTATCCAAAGCATTATGATTTTAGACCAGAATGACACCGTGTTAAAACTTTTAGTTTATAATCGTAATGAGAGTCTTAGGCCATTCAGACGCTCTCCGAGTACGAAGCTTCGTGGCCTGATCGGCAGAACGAGCCCTTTAGTTTTGCTGGACATCAGTTCGAGTCTCGAAAATGAGATTTTTTTAGTATATTTTTCTTTTTTTTTCTATTTTATTTATTTTAGGTATACATTATTCCAACACTTACTAAGAACTTTTCAAAATGTTAAACTTTTAAAATAAAATTTAATGTCAAAATATTTCTATATTCAAGAGAAATTTTAGGAGTCAAGTTCACGCACATGCGCAGAATTCATTCCTATCCAAAGCATTATGATTTTAGACCAGAATAACACCATGTTAAAACTTTTAGTTTATAATCTTAATGAGAGTTTTAGGCCATTCAGACGCTCTCCGGGTACGAAGCTTCGTGGTCTGATCGGCAGAACGAGCCGTTTAGTTTTGCTGGACATCAGTTCGAGTCTCGAAAATGAGATTTTTTTAGTATTTTTTTCTCTCTTTTTCTATTTTATTTATTTTAGGTATACATTATTCCAACACTTACTAAGAACTTTTCAAAATGTTAAACTTTTAAAAAAAAATGTAATGTCAAAATATTTCTATACTCAAGAGAAATTTTAGGAGTCAAGTTCACGCACATGCGCAGAATTCATTCCTTTCCAAACCATTATGATTTTAGACCAGAATGACACCGTGTTAAAACTTTTAGTTTATAATCTTAATGAGAGTCTTAGGCCATTCAGACGCTCTCCGGGTACGAAGCTTCGTGGCCTGATCGGCAGAACGAGCCGTTTAGTTTTGCTGGACATCAGTTCGAGTCTCGAAAATGAGATTTTTTTAGTATATTTTTCTTTTTTTTTTCTATTTTATTTATTTTAGGTATACATTATTCCAACACTTACTAAGAACTTTTCAAAATGTTAAACTTTTAAAATAAAATTTAATGTCAAAATATTTCTATATTCAAGAGAAATTTTAGGAGTCAAGTTCACGCACATGCGCAGAATTCATTCCTATCCAAAGCATTATGATTTTAGACCAGAATGACACCGTGTTAAAACTTTTAGTTTATAATCTTAATGAGAGTCTTAGGCCATTCAGACGCTCTCCGGGTACGAAGCTTCGTGGCCTGATCGGCAGAACGAGCCGTTTAGTTTTGCTGGACATCAGTTCGAGTCTCGAAAATGAGATTTTTTTAGTATATTTTTCTTTCTTTTTCTATTTTATTTATTTTAGGTATACATTATTCCAACACTTACTAAGAACTTTTCAAAATGTTAAACTTTTAAAAAAAAATGTAATGTCAAAATATTTCTATATTCAAGAGAAATTTTAGGAGTCAAGTTCACGCACATGCGCAGAATTCATTCCTATCCAAACCATTATGATTTTAGACCAGAATGACACCGTGTTAAAACTTTTAGTTTATAATCTTAATGAAAGTCTTAGGCCATTCAGACGCTCTCCGGGTACGAAGCTTCGTGGCCTGATCGGCAGAACGAGCCGTTTAGTTTTGCTGGACATCAGTTCGAGTCTCGAAAATGAGATTTTTTTAGTATATTTTTCTTTTTTTTTCTATTTTATTTATTTTAGGTATACATTATTCCAACACTTACTAAGAACTTTTCAAAATGTTAAACTTTTAAAATAAAATTTAATGTCAAAATATTTCTATATTCAAGAGAAATTTTAGGAGTCAAGTTCACGCACATGCGCAGAATTCATTCCTATCCAAAGCATTAGGATTTTAGACCAGAATGACACCGTGTTAAAACTTTATTTTATAGTCTTAATGAGAGTCTTAGGCCATTCAGACGCTCTCCGGGTACGAAGCTTCGTGGAATGATCGGCAGAACGAGCAGTTTAGTTTTGCTGAACATCAGTTCGAGTCTCGAAAATGAGATTTTTTTAGTATATTTTTCTTTCTTTTTCTATTTTATTTATTTTAGGTATACATTATTCCAACACTTACTAAGAACTTTTCAAAATGTTAAACTTTTAATATAAAATTTAATGTCAAAATAATTCTATATTCAAGAGAAATTTTAGGAGTCAAGTTCACGCACATGCGCAGAATTCATTCCTATTCATCAGCAGAACGAGCCGTTTAGTTTTGCCGGACATCAGTTCGAGTCTCGAAAATGAAAATTTTTAAATATATTTTTCTTTTCTTTTTTTTCTTTTATTTATTTTAGGTATATTTATACATCATTCCAACACTTACTAAGAACTTTTCAAAATGTTAAACTTTTAAAATAAAATTTAATGTCAAAATATTTCTATATTCAAGAGAAATTTTAGGAGTCAAGTTCACGCACATGCGCAGAATTCATTCCTATCCAAAGCATTATGATTTTAGACCAGAATGACACCGTGTTAAAACTTTTAGTTTATAATCGTAATGAGAGTCTTAGGCCATTCAGACGCTCTCCGGGTACGAAGCTTCGTGGCCTGATCGGCAGAACGAGCCCTTTAGTTTTGCTGGACATCAGTTCGAGTCTCGAAAATGAGATTTTTTTAGTATATTTTTCTTTTTTTTTTCTTTTTTATTTATTTTAGATATACATTATTCCAACACTTACTAAGAACTTTTCAAAATGTTAAACTTTTAAAAAAAAATTTAATGTCAAAATATTTCTATATTCAAGAGAAATTTTAGGAGTCAAGTTCACGCACATGCGCAGAATTCATTCCTATCCAAAGCATTAGGATTTTAGACCAGAATGACACCGTGTTAAAACTTTATTTTATAGTCTTAATGAGAGTCTTAGGCCATTCAGACGCTCTCCGGGTACGAAGCTTCGTGGAATGATCGGCAGAACGAGCAGTTTAGTTTTGCTGAACATCAGTTCGAGTCTCGAAAATGAGATTTTTTTAGTATATTTTTCTTTCTTTTTCTATTTTATTTATTTTAGGTATACATTATTCCAACACTTACTAAGAACTTTTCAAAATGTTAAACTTTTAATATAAAATTTAATGTCAAAATAATTCTATATTCAAGAGAAATTTTAGGAGTCAAGTTCACGCACATGCGCAGAATTCATTCCTATCCAAAGCATTATGATTTTAGACCAGAATGACACCATGTTAAAACTTTTAGTTTATAATCTTAATGAGAGTTTTAGGCCATTCAGACGCTCTCCGGGTACGAAGCTTCGTGGTCTGATCGGCAGAACGAGCCGTTTAGTTTTGCTGGACATCAGTTCGAGTCTCGAAAATGAGATTTTTTTAGTATTTTTTTCTTTCTTTTTCTATTTTATTTATTTTAGGTATACATTATTCCAACACTTACTAAGAACTTTTCAAAATGTTAAACTTTTAAAAAAAAATGTAATGTCAAAATATTTCTATATTCAAGAGAAATTTTAGGAGTCAAGTTCACGCACATGCGCAGAATTCATTCCTTTCCAAACCATTATGATTTTAGACCAGAATGACACCGTGTTAAAACTTTTAGTTTATAATCTTAATGAGAGTCTTAGGCCATTCAGACGCTCTCCGGGTACGAAGCTTCGTGGCCTGATCGGCAGAACGAGCCGTTTAGTTTTGCTGGACATCAGTTCGAGTCTCGAAAATGAGATTTTTTTAGTATATTTTTCTTTTTTTTTTCTATTTTATTTATTTTAGGTATACATTATTCCAACACTTACTAAGAACTTTTCAAAATGTTAAACTTTTAAAATAAAATTTAATGTCAAAATATTTCTATATTCAAGAGAAATTTTAGGAGTCAAGTTCACGCACATGCGCAGAATTCATTCCTATCCAAAGCATTATGATTTTAGACCAGAATGACACCGTGTTAAAACTTTTAGTTTATAATCTTAATGAGAGTCTTAGGCCATTCAGACGCTCTCCGGGTACGAAGCTTCGTGGCCTGATCGGCAGAACGAGCCGTTTAGTTTTGCTGGACATCAGTTCGAGTCTCGAAAATGAGATTTTTTTAGTATATTTTTCTTTCTTTTTCTATTTTATTTATTTTAGGTATACATTATTCCAACACTTACTAAGAACTTTTCAAAATGTTAAACTTTTAAAAAAAAATGTAATGTCAAAATATTTCTATATTCAAGAGAAATTTTAGGAGTCAAGTTCACGCACATGCGCAGAATTCATTCCTATCCAAACCATTATGATTTTAGACCAGAATGACACCGTGTTAAAACTTTTAGTTTATAATCTTAATGAAAGTCTTAGGCCATTCAGACGCTCTCCGGGTACGAAGCTTCGTGGCCTGATCGGCAGAACGAGCCGTTTAGTTTTGCTGGACATCAGTTCGAGTCTCGAAAATGAGATTTTTTTAGTATATTTTTCTTTTTTTTTCTATTTTATTTATTTTAGGTATACATTATTCCAACACTTACTAAGAACTTTTCAAAATGTTAAACTTTTAAAATAAAATTTAATGTCAAAATATTTCTATATTCAAGAGAAATTTTAGGAGTCAAGTTCACGCACATGCGCAGAATTCATTCCTATCCAAAGCATTAGGATTTTAGACCAGAATGACACCGTGTTAAAACTTTATTTTATAGTCTTAATGAGAGTCTTAGGCCATTCAGACGCTCTCCGGGTACGAAGCTTCGTGGAATGATCGGCAGAACGAGCAGTTTAGTTTTGCTGAACATCAGTTCGAGTCTCGAAAATGAGATTTTTTTAGTATATTTTTCTTTCTTTTTCTATTTTATTTATTTTAGGTATACATTATTCCAACACTTACTAAGAACTTTTCAAAATGTTAAACTTTTAATATAAAATTTAATGTCAAAATAATTCTATATTCAAGAGAAATTTTAGGAGTCAAGTTCACGCACATGCGCAGAATTCATTCCTATTCATCGGCAGAACGAGCCGTTTAGTTTTGCCGGACATCAGTTCGAGTCTCGAAAATGAAAATTTTTAAATATATTTTTCTTTTCTTTTTTTTCTTTTATTTATTTTAGGTATATTTATCCATCATTCCAACACTTACTAAGAACTTTTCAAAATGTTAAACTTTTAAAATAAAATTTAATGTCAAAATATTTCTATATTCAAGAGAAATTTTAGGAGTCAAGTTCACGCACATGCGCAGAATTCATTCCTATTCATCGGCAGAACGAGCAGTTCAGTTTTGCTGGACATCAGTTCGAGTCTCGAAAATGAGATTTTTTTTAGTATATTTTTCTTTTTTTTTCTATTTTATTTATTTTAGGTATACATTATTCCAACACTTACTAAGAACTTTTCAAAATGTTAAACTTTTAAAATAAAATTTAATGTCAAAATATTTCTATATTCAAGAGAAATTTTAGGAGTCAAGTTCACGCACATGCGCAGAATTCATTCCTATCCAAAGCATTATGATTTTAGACCAGAATGACACCGTGTTAAAACTTTTAGTTTATAATCGTAATGAGAGTCTTAGGCCATTCAGACGCTCTCCGGGTACGAAGCTTCGTGGCCTGATCGGCAGAACGAGCCGTTTAGTTTTGCTGGACATCAGTTCGAGTCTCGAAAATGAGATTTTTTTAGTATATTTTTCTTTTTTTTTCTATTTTATTTATTTTAGGTATACATTATTCCAACACTTACAAAGAACTTTTCAAAATGTTAAACTTTTAAAATAAAATTTAATGTCAAAATATTTCTATATTCAAGAGAAATTTTAGGAGTCAAGTTCACGCACATGCGCAGAATTCATTCCTATCCAAAGCATTATGATTTTAGACCAGAATGACACCATGTTAAAACTTTTAGTTTATAATCTTAATGAGAGTTTTAGGCCATTCAGACGCTCTCCGGGTACGAAGCTTCGTGGTCTGATCGGCAGAACGAGCCGTTTAGTTTTGCTGGACATCAGTTCGAGTCTCGAAAATGAGATTTTTTTAGTATATTTTTCTTTCTTTTTCTATTTTATTTATTTTAGGTATACATTATTCCAACACTTACTAAGAACTTTTCAAAATGTTAAACTTTTAAAATAAAATTTAATGGCAAAATATTTCTATATTCAAGAGAAATTTTAGGAGTCAAGTTCACGCACATGCGCAGAATTCATTCCTATCCAAAGCATTATGATTTTAGACCAGAATGACACCGTGTTAAATCTTTTAGTTTATAATCTTAATGAGAGTCTTAGGCCATTCAGACGCTCTCCGGGTACGAAGCTTCGTGGCCTGATCGGCAGAACGAGCCGTTTAGTTTTGCTGGACATCAGTTCGAGTCTCGAAAATGAGATTTTTTTAGTATTTTTTTCTTTCTTTTTCTATTTTATTTATTTTAGGTATACATTATTCCAACACTTACTAAGAACTTTTCAAAATGTTAAACTTTTAAAAAAAAATGTAATGTCAAAATATTTCTATATTCAAGAGAAATTTTAGGAGTCAAGTTCACGCACATGCGCAGAATTCATTCCTATCCAAACCATTATGATTTTAGACCAGAATGACACCGTGTTAAAACTTTTAGTTTATAATCTTAATGAAAGTCTTAGGCCATTCAGACGCTCTCCGGGTACGAAGCTTCGTGGCCTGATCGGCAGAACGAGCCGTTTAGTTTTGCTGGACATCAGTTCGAGTCTCGAAAATGAGATTTTTTTAGTATATTTTTCTTTTTTTTTTCTATTTTATTTATTTTAGGTATACATTATTCCAACACTTACTAAGAACTTTTCAAAATGTTAAACTTTTAAAATAAAATTTAATGTCAAAATATTTCTATATTCAAGAGAAATTTTAGGAGTCAAGTTCACGCACATGCGCAGAATTCATTCCTATCCAAAGCATTATGATTTTAGACCAGAATGACACCGTGTTAAAACTTTTAGTTTGTAATCTTAATGAGAGTCTTAGGCCATTCAGACGCTCTCCGGGTACGAAGCTTCGTGGCCTGATCGGCAGAACGAGCCGTTTAGTTTTGCTGGACATCAGTTCGAGTCTCGAAAATGAGATTTTTTTAGTATATTTTTCTTTTTTTTTTCTATTTTATTTATTTTAGGTATACATTATTCCAACACTTACTAAGAACTTTTCAAAATGTTAAACTTTTAAAATAAAATTTAATGTCAAAATATTTCTATATTCAAGAGAAATTTTAGGAGTCAAGTTCACGCACATGCGCAGAATTCATTCCTATCCAAACCATTATGATTTTAGACCAGAATGACACCGTGTTAAAACTTTTAGTTTATAATCTTAATGAGAGTCTTAGGCCATTCAGAAGCTCTCCGGGTACGAAGCTTCGTGGCCTGATCGGCAGAACGAGCCGTTTAGTTTTGCTGGACATCAGTTCGAGTCTCGAAAATGAGATTTTTTTAGTATTTTTTTCTTTCTTTTTCTATTTTATTTATTTTAGGTATACATTATTCCAACACTTACTAAGAACTTTTCAAAATGTTAAACTTTAAAAAAAAAATGTAATGTCAAAATATTTCTATATTCAAGAGAAATTTTAGGAGTCAAGTTCACGCACATGCGCAGAATTCATTCCTATCCAAACCATTATGATTTTAGACCAGAATGACACCGTGTTAAAACTTTTAGTTTATAATCTTAATGAAAGTCTTAGGCCATTCAGACGCTCTCCGGGTACGAAGCTTCGTGGCCTGATCGGCAGAACGAGCCGTTTAGTTTTGCTGGACATCAGTTCGAGTCTCGAAAATGAGATTTTTTTAGTATATTTTTCTTTTTTTTTTCTATTTTATTTATTTTAGGTATACATTATTCCAACACTTACTAAGAACTTTTCAAAATGTTAAACTTTTAAAATAAAATTTAATGTCAAAATATTTCTATATTCAAGAGAAATTTTAGGAGTCAAGTTCACGCACATGCGCAGAATTCATTCCTATCCAAAGCATTATGATTTTAGACCAGAATGACACCGTGTTAAAACTTTTAGTTTATAATCTTAATGAGAGTCTTAGGCCATTCAGACGCTCTCCGGATACGAAGCTTCGTGGCCTGATCGGCAGAACGAGACGTTTAGTTTTGCTGGACATCAGTTCGAGTCTCGAAAATGAGATTTTTTTAGTATATTTTTCTTTTTTCTATTTTATTTATTTTAGGTATACATTATTCCAACACTTACTAAGAACTTTTCAAAATGTTAAACTTTTAAAATAAAATTTAATGTCAAAATATTTCTATATTCAAGAGAAATTTTAGGAGTCAAGTTCACGCACATGCGCAGAATTCATTCCTATCCAAAGCATTATGATTTTAGACCAGAATGACACCGTGTTAAAACTTTTAGTTTATAATCTTAATGAGAGTCTTAGGCCATTCAGACGCTCTCCGGGTACGAAGCTTCGTGGCCTGATCGGCAGAACGAGCCGTTTAGTTTTGCTGGACATCAGTTCGAGTCTCGAAAATGAGATTTTTTTAGTATATTTTTCTTTTTTTTTCTATTTTATTTATTTTAGGTATACATTATTCCAACACTTACTAAGAACTTTTCAAAATGTTAAACTTTTAAAATAAAATTTAATGTCAAAATATTTCTATATTCAAGAGAAATTTTAGGAGTCAAGTTCACGCACATGCGCAGAATTCATTCCTATCCAAAGCATTATGATTTTAGACCAGAATGACACCGTGTTAAAACTTTTAGTTTATAATCTTAATGAGAGTCTTAGGCCATTCAGAAGCTCTCCGGGTACGAAGCTTCGTGGCCTGATCGGCAGAACGAGCCGTTTAGTTTTGCTGGACATCAGTTCGAGTCTCGAAAATGAGATTTTTTTAGTATTTTTTTCTTTCTTTTTCTATTTTATTTATTTTAGGTATACATTATTCCAACACTTACTAAGAACTTTTCAAAATGTTAAACTTTAAAAAAAAAATGTAATGTCAAAATATTTCTATATTCAAGAGAAATTTTAGGAGTCAAGTTCACGCACATGCGCAGAATTCATTCCTATCCAAACCATTATGATTTTAGACCAGAATGACACCGTGTTAAAACTTTTAGTTTATAATCTTAATGAAAGTCTTAGGCCATTCAGACGCTCTCCGGGTACGAAGCTTCGTGGCCTGATCGGCAGAACGAGCCGTTTAGTTTTGCTGGACATCAGTTCGAGTCTCGAAAATGAGATTTTTTTAGTATATTTTTCTTTTTTTTTTCTATTTTATTTATTTTAGGTATACATTATTCCAACACTTACTAAGAACTTTTCAAAATGTTAAACTTTTAAAATAAAATTTAATGTCAAAATATTTCTATATTCAAGAGAAATTTTAGGAGTCAAGTTCACGCACATGCGCAGAATTCATTCCTATCCAAAGCATTATGATTTTAGACCAGAATGACACCGTGTTAAAACTTTTAGTTTATAATCTTAATGAGAGTCTTAGGCCATTCAGACGCTCTCCGGATACGAAGCTTCGTGGCCTGATCGGCAGAACGAGACGTTTAGTTTTGCTGGACATCAGTTCGAGTCTCGAAAATGAGATTTTTTTAGTATATTTTTTTTTTTCTATTTTATTTATTTTAGGTATACATTATTCCAACACTTACTAAGAACTTTTCAAAATGTTAAACTTTTAAAATAAAATTTAATGTCAAAATATTTCTATATTCAAGAGAAATTTTAGGAGTCAAGTTCACGCACATGCGCAGAATTCATTCCTATCCAAAGCATTATGATTTTAGACCAGAATGACACCGTGTTAAAACTTTTAGTTTATAATCTTAATGAGAGTCTTAGGCCATTCAGACGCTCTCCGGGTACGAAGCTTCGTGGCCTGATCGGCAGAACGAGCCGTTTAGTTTTGCTGGACATCAGTTCGAGTCTCGAAAATGAGATTTTTTTAGTATATTTTTCTTTTTTTTTTTCTATTTTATTTATTTTAGGTATACATTATTCCAACACTTACTAAGAACTTTTCAAAATGTTAAACTTTTAAAATAAAATTTAATGTCAAAATATTTCTATATTCAAGAGAAATTTTAGGAGTCAAGTTCACGCACATGCGCAGAATTCATTCCTATCCAAAGCATTATGATTTTAGACCAGAATGACACCGTGTTAAAACTTTTAGTTTATAATCTTAATGAGAGTCTTAGGCCATTCAGACGCTCTCCGGGTACGAAGCTTCGTGGCCTGACCGGCAGAACGAGCCGTTTGGTTTTGCTGGACATCAGTTCGAGTCCCGAAAATGAGATTTTTTTAGTATATTTTTCTTTCTTTTTCTATTTTATTTATTTTAGGTATACATTATTCCAACACTTACTAAGAACTTTTCAAAATGTTAAACTTTTAAAAAAAAATTTAATGTCAAAATATTTCTATATTCAAGAGAAATTTTAGGAGTCAAGTTCACGCACATGCGCAGAATTCATTCCTATCCAAAGCATTATGATTTTAGACCAGAATGACACCGTGTTAAAACTTTTAGTTTATAATCTTAATGAGAGTCTTAGGCCATTCAGACGCTCTCCGGATACGAAGCTTCGTGGCCTGATCGGCAGAACGAGCCGTTTAGTTTTGCTGGACATCAGTTCGAGTCTCGAAAATGAGATTTTTTTAGTATATTTTTCTTTTTTTTTCTATTTTATTTATTTTAGGTATACATTATTCCAACACTTACTAAGAACTTTTCAAAATGTTAAACTTTTAAAATAAAATTTAATGTCAAAATATTTCTATATTCAAGAGAAATTTTAGGAGTCAAGTTCACGCACATGCGCAGAATTCATTCCTATCCAAAGCATTATGATTTTAGACCAGAATGACACCGTGTTAAAACTTTTAGTTTATAATCTTAATGAGAGTCTTAGGCCATTCAGACGCTCTCCGGGTACGAAGCTTCGTGGCCTGACCGGCAGAACGAGCCGTTTGGTTTTGCTGGACATCAGTTCGAGTCTCGAAAATGAGATTTTTTTAGTATATTTTTCTTTTTTTTTCTATTTTATTTATTTTAGGTATACATTATTCCAACACTTACTAAGAACTTTTAAAAATGTTAAACTTTTAAAATAAAATTTAATGTCAAAATAATTCTATATTCAAGAGAAATTTTAGGAGTCAAGTTCACGCACATGCGCAGAATTCATTCCTATCCAAAGCATTATGATTTTAGACCAGAATGACACCGTGTTAAAACTTTTAGTTTATAATCTTAATGAGAGTCTTAGGCCATTCAGACGCTCTCCGGGTACGAAGCTTCGTGGCCTGACCGGCAGAACGAGCCGTTTGGTTTTGCTGGACATCAGTTCGAGTCTCGAAAATGAGATTTTTTTAGTATATTTTTCTTTTTTTTTCTATTTTATTTATTTTAGGTATACATTATTCCAACACTTACTAAGAACTTTTAAAAATGTTAAACTTTTAAAATAAAATTTAATGTCAAAATAATTCTATATTCAAGAGAAATTTTAGGAGTCAAGTTCACGCACATGCGCAGAATTCATTCCTATCCAAAGCATTATGATTTTAGACCAGAATGACACCGTGTTAAAACTTTTAGTTTATAATCTTAATGAGAGTCTTAGGCCATTCAGACGCTCTCCGGGTACGAAGCTTCGTGGCCTGACCGGCAGAACGAGCCGTTTGGTTTTGCTGGACATCAGTTCGAGTCTCGAAAATGAGATTTTTTTAGTATATTTTTCTTTCTTTTTCTATTTTATTTATTTTAGGTATACATTATTCCAACACTTACTAAGAACTTTTCAAAATGTTAAACTTTTAAAAAAAAATTTAATGTCAAAATATTTCTATATTCAAGAGAAATTTTAGGAGTCAAGTTCACGCACATGCGCAGAATTCATTCCTATCCAAAGCATTATGATTTTAGACCAGAATGACACCGTGTTAAAACTTTTAGTTTATAATCTTAATGAGAGTCTTAGGCCATTCAGACGCTCTCCGGATACGAAGCTTCGTGGCCTGATCGGCAGAACGAGCCGTTTAGTTTTGCTAGACATCAGTTCGAGTCTCGAAAATGAGATTTTTTTAGTATATTTTTCTTTTTTTTTCTATTTTATTTATTTTAGGTATACATTATTCCAACACTTACTAAGAACTTTTCAAAATGTTAAACTTTTAAAATAAAATTTAATGTCAAAATATTTCTATATTTAAGAGAAATTTTAGGAGTCAGATTCACGCACATGCGCAGAATTCATTCCTATCCAAAGCATTATGATTTTAGACCAGAATGACACCGTGTTAAAACTTTTAGTTTATAATCTTAATGAGAGTCTTAGGCCATTCAGACGCTCTCCGGGTACGAAGCTTCGTGGCCTGATCGGCAGAACGAGCCGTTTAGTTTTGCTGGACATCAGTTCGAGTCTCGAAAATGAGATTTTTTTAGTATATTTTTCTTTTTTTTTTCTATTTTATTTATTTTAGGTATACATTATTCCAACACTTACTAAGAACTTTTCAAAATGTTAAACTTTTAAAATAAAATTTAATGTCAAAATATTTCTATATTCAAGAGAAATTTTAGGAGTCAAGTTCACGCACATGCGCAGAATTCATTCCTATCCAAAGCATTATGATTTTAGACCAGAATGACACCGTGTTAAAACTTTTAGTTTATAATCTTAATGAGAGTCTTAGGCCATTCAGACGCTCTCCGGGTACGAAGCTTCGTGGCCTGACCGGCAGAACGAGCCGTTTGGTTTTGCTGGACATCAGTTCGAGTCCCGAAAATGAGATTTTTTTAGTATATTTTTCTTTCTTTTTCTATTTTATTTATTTTAGGTATACATTATTCCAACACTTACTAAGAACTTTTCAAAATGTTAAACTTTTAAAAAAAAATTTAATGTCAAAATATTTCTATATTCAAGAGAAATTTTAGGAGTCAAGTTCACGCACATGCGCAGAATTCATTCCTATCCAAAGCATTATGATTTTAGACCAGAATGACACCGTGTTAAAACTTTTAGTTTATAATCTTAATGAGAGTCTTAGGCCATTCAGACGCTCTCCGGGTACGAAGCTTCGTGGAGTGATCGGCAGAACGAGCCGTTCAGTTTTGCTGGACATCAGTTCGAGTCTCGAAAATGAGATTTTTTTAGTATATTTTTCTTTTTTTTTCTATTTTATTTATTTTAGGTATACATTATTCCAACACTTACTAAGAACTTTTCAAAATGTTAAACTTTTAAAATAAAATTTAATGTCAAAATATTTCTATATTCAAGAGAAATTTTAGGAGTCAAGTTCACGCACATGCGTAGAATTCATTCCTATCCAAAGCATTATGATTTTAGACCAGAATGACACCGTGTTAAAACTTTTAGTTTATAATCTTAATGAGAGTCTTAGGCCATTCAGACGCTCTCCGGGTACGAAGCTTCGTGGCCTGATCGGCAGAACGAGCCGTTTAGTTTTGCTGGACATCAGTTCGAGTCTCGAAAATGAGATTTTTTTAGTATATTTTTCTTTTTTTTTCTATTTTATTTATTTTAGGTATACATTATTCCAACACTTACTAAGAACTTTTCAAAATGTTAAACTTTTAAAATAAAATTTAATGTCAAAATATTTCTATATTCAAGAGAAATTTTAGGAGTCAAGTTCACGCACATGCGCAGAATTCATTCCTATCCAAAGCATTATGATTTTAGACCAGAATGACACCGTGTTAAAACTTTTAGTTTATAATCTTAATGAGAGTCTTAGGCCATTCAGACGCTCTCCGGGTACGAAGCTTCGTGGCCTGATCGGCAGAACGAGCCGTTTAGTTTTGCTGGACATCAGTTCGAGTCTCGAAAATGAGATTTTTTTAGTATATTTTTCTTTTTTTTTCTATTTTATTTATTTTAGGTATACATTATTCCAACACTTACTAAGAACTTTTAAAAATGTTAAACTTTTAAAATAAAATTTAATGTCAAAATAATTCTATATTCAAGAGAAATTTTAGGAGTCAAGTTCACGCACATGCGCAGAATTCATTCCTATCCAAAGCATTATGATTTTAGACCAGAATGACACCGTGTTAAAACTTTTAGTTTATAATCTTAATGAGAGTCTTAGGCCATTCAGACGCTCTCCGGGTATGAAGCTTCGTGGCCTGACCGGCGGAACGAGCCGTTTGGTTTTGCTGGACATCAGTTCGAGTCTCGAAAATGAGATTTTTTTAGTATATTTTTCTTTCTTTTTCTATTTTATTTATTTTAGGTATACATTATTCCAACACTTACTAAGAACTTTTCAAAATGTTAAACTTTTAAAAAAAAATTTAATGTCAAAATATTTCTATATTCAAGAGAAATTTTAGGAGTCAAGTTCACGCACATGCGCAGAATTCATTCCTATCCAAAGCATTATGATTTTAGACCAGAATGACACCGTGTTAAAACTTTTAGTTTATAATCTTAATGAGAGTCTTAGGCCATTCAGACGCTCTCCGGATACGAAGCTTCGTGGCCTGATCGGCAGAACGAGCCGTTTAGTTTTGCTGGACATCAGTTCGAGTCTCGAAAATGAGATTTTTTTAGTATATTTTTCTTTTTTTTCTATTTTATTTATTTTAGGTATACATTATTCCAACACTTACTAAGAACTTTTCAAAATGTTAAACTTTTAAAATAAAATTTAATGTCAAAATATTTCTATATTCAAGAGAAATTTTAGGAGTCAAGTTCACGCACATGCGCAGAATTCATTCCTATCCAAAGCATTATGATTTTAGACCAGAATGACACCGTGTTAAAACTTTTAGTTTATAATCTTAATGAGAGTCTTAGGCCATTCAGACGCTCACCGGATACGAAGCTTCGTGGCCTGATCGGCAGAACGAGCCGTTTAGTTTTGCTGGACATCAGTTCGAGTCTCGAAAATGAGATTTTTTTAGTATATTTTTCTTTTTTTTCTATTTTATTTATTTTAGGTATACATTATTCCAACACTTACTAAGAACTTTTCAAAATGTTAAACTTTTAAAATAAAATTTAATGTCAAAATATTTCTATATTCAAGAGAAATTTTAGGAGTCAAGTTCACGCACATGCGCAGAATTCATTCCTATCCAAAGCATTATGATTTTAGACCAGAATGACACCGTGTTAAAACTTTTAGTTTATAATCTTAATGAGAGTCTTAGGCCATTCAGACGCTCACCGGATACGAAGCTTCGTGGCCTGATCGGCAGAACGAGCCGTTTAGTTTTGCTGGACATCAGTTCGAGTCTCGAAAATGAGATTTTTTTAGTATATTTTTCTTTTTTTTCTATTTTATTTATTTTAGGTATACATTATTCCAACACTTACTAAGAACTTTTCAAAATGTTAAACTTTTAAAAAAAAATTTAATGTCAAAATATTTCTATATTCAAGAGAAATTTTAGGAGTCAAGTTCACGCACATGCGCAGAATTCATTCCTATCCAAAGCATTATGATTTTAGACCAGAATGACACCGTGTTAAAACTTTTAGTTTATAATCTTAATGAGAGTCTTAGGCCATTCAGACGCTCACCGGATACGAAGCTTCGTGGCCTGATCGGCAGAACGAGCCGTTTAGTTTTGCTGGACATCAGTTCGAGTCTCGAAAATGAGATTTTTTTAGTATATTTTTCTTTTTTTTCTATTTTATTTATTTTAGGTATACATTATTCCAACACTTACTAAGAACTTTTCAAAATGTTAAACTTTTAAAATAAAATTTAATGTCAAAATATTTCTATATTCAAGAGAAATTTTAGGAGTCAGATTCACGCACATGCGCAGAATTCATTCCTATCCAAAGCATTATGATTTTAGACCAGAATGACACCGTGTTAAAACTTTTAGTTTATAATCTTAATGAGAGTCTTAGGCCATTCAGACGCTCTCCGGGTACGAAGCTTCGTGGCCTGATCGGCAGAACGAGCCGTTTAGTTTTGCTGGACATCAGTTCGAGTCTCGAAAATGAGATTTTTTTAGTATATTTTTCTTTTTTTTTTCTATTTTATTTATTTTAGGTATACATTATTCCAACACTTACTAAGAACTTTTCAAAATGTTAAACTTTTAAAATAAAATTTAATGTCAAAATATTTCTATATTCAAGAGAAATTTTAGGAGTCAAGTTCACGCACATGCGCAGAATTCATTCCTATCCAAAGCATTATGATTTTAGACCAGAATGACACCGTGTTAAAACTTTTAGTTTATAATCTTAATGAGAGTCTTAGGCCATTCAGACGCTCTCCGGGTACGAAGCTTCGTGGCCTGACCGGCAGAACGAGCCGTTTGGTTTTGCTGGACATCAGTTCGAGTCCCGAAAATGAGATTTTTTTAGTATATTTTTCTTTCTTTTTCTATTTTATTTATTTTAGGTATACATTATTCCAACACTTACTAAGAACTTTTCAAAATGTTAAACTTTTAAAAAAAAATTTAATGTCAAAATATTTCTATATTCAAGAGAAATTTTAGGAGTCAAGTTCACGCACATGCGCAGAATTCATTCCTATCCAAAGCATTATGATTTTAGACCAGAATGACACCGTGTTAAAACTTTTAGTTTATAATCTTAATGAGAGTCTTAGGCCATTCAGACGCTCTCCGGGTACGAAGCTTCGTGGAGTGATCGGCAGAACGAGCCGTTCAGTTTTGCTGGACATCAGTTCGAGTCTCGAAAATGAGATTTTTTTAGTATATTTTTCTTTTTTTTTCTATTTTATTTATTTTAGGTATACATTATTCCAACACTTACTAAGAACTTTTCAAAATGTTAAACTTTTAAAATAAAATTTAATGTCAAAATATTTCTATATTCAAGAGAAATTTTAGGAGTCAAGTTCACGCACATGCGTAGAATTCATTCCTATCCAAAGCATTATGATTTTAGACCAGAATGACACCGTGTTAAAACTTTTAGTTTATAATCTTAATGAGAGTCTTAGGCCATTCAGACGCTCTCCGGGTACGAAGCTTCGTGGCCTGATCGGCAGAACGAGCCGTTTAGTTTTGCTGGACATCAGTTCGAGTCTCGAAAATGAGATTTTTTTAGTATATTTTTCTTTTTTTTTTCTATTTTATTTATTTTAGGTATACATTATTCCAACACTTACTAAGAACTTTTAAAAATGTTAAACTTTTAAAATAAAATTTAATGTCAAAATAATTCTATATTCAAGAGAAATTTTAGGAGTCAAGTTCACGCACATGCGCAGAATTCATTCCTATCCAAAGCATTATGATTTTAGACCAGAATGACACCGTGTTAAAACTTTTAGTTTATAATCTTAATGAGAGTCTTAGGCCATTCAGACGCTCTCCGGGTACGAAGCTTCGTGGCCTGACCGGAAGAACGAGCCGTTTGGTTTTGCTGGACATCAGTTCGAGTCTCGAAAATGAGATTTTTTTAGTATATTTTTCTTTCTTTTTCTATTTTATTTATTTTAGGTATACAGTATTCCAACACTTACTAAGAACTTTTCAAAATGTTAAACTTTTAAAAAAAAATTTAATGTCAAAATATTTCTATATTCAAGAGAAATTTTAGGAGTCAAGTTCACGCACATGCGCAGAATTCATTCCTATCCAAAGCATTATGATTTTAGACCAGAATGACACCGTGTTAAAACTTTTAGTTTATAATCTTAATGAGAGTCTTAGGCCATTCAGACGCTCTCCGGATACGAAGCTTCGTGGCCTGATCGGCAGAACGAGCCGTTTAGTTTTGCTGGACATCAGTTCGAGTCTCGAAAATGAGATTTTTTTAGTATATTTTTCTTTTTTTTTCTATTTTATTTATTTTAGGTATACATTATTCCAACACTTACTAAGAACTTTTCAAAATGTTAAACTTTTAAAATAAAATTTAATGTCAAAATATTTCTATATTCAAGAGAAATTTTAGGAGTCAGATTCACGCACATGCGCAGAATTCATTCCTATCCAAAGCATTATGATTTTAGACCAGAATGACACCGTGTTAAAACCTTTAGTTTATAATCTTAATGAGAGTCTTAGGCCATTCAGACGCTCTCCGGGTACGAAGCTTCGTGGCCTGATCGGCAGAACGAGCCGTTTAGTTTTGCTGGACATCAGTTCGAGTCTCGAAAATGAGATTTTTTTAGTATATTTTTCTTTTTTTTTTCTATTTTATTTATTTTAGGTATACATTATTCCAACACTTACTAAGAACTTTTCAAAATGTTAAACTTTTAAAATAAAATTTAATGTCAAAATATTTCTATATTCAAGAGAAATTTTAGGAGTCAAGTTCACGCACATGCGCAGAATTCATTCCTATCCAAAGCATTATGATTTTAGACCAGAATGACACCGTGTTAAAACTTTTAGTTTATAATCTTAATGAGAGTCTTAGGCCATTCAGACGCTCTCCGGGTACGAAGCTTCGTGGCCTGACCGGCAGAACGAGCCGTTTGGTTTTGCTGGACATCAGTTCGAGTCCCGAAAATGAGATTTTTTTAGTATATTTTTCTTTCTTTTTCTATTTTATTTATTTTAGGTATACATTATTCCAACACTTACTAAGAACTTTTCAAAATGTTAAACTTTTAAAAAAAAATTTAATGTCAAAATATTTCTATATTCAAGAGAAATTTTAGGAGTCAAGTTCACGCACATGCGCAGAATTCATTCCTATCCAAAGCATTATGATTTTAGACCAGAATGACACCGTGTTAAAACTTTTAGTTTATAATCTTAATGAGAGTCTTAGGCCATTCAGACGCTCTCCGGGTACGAAGCTTCGTGGAGTGATCGGCAGAACGAGCCGTTCAGTTTTGCTGGACATCAGTTCGAGTCTCGAAAATGAGATTTTTTTAGTATATTTTTCTTTTTTTTTCTATTTTATTTATTTTAGGTATACATTATTCCAACACTTACTAAGAACTTTTCAAAATGTTAAACTTTTAAAATAAAATTTAATGTCAAAATATTTCTATATTCAAGAGAAATTTTAGGAGTCAAGTTCACGCACATGCGTAGAATTCTTTCCTATCCAAAGCATTATGATTTTAGACCAGAATGACACCGTGTTAAAACTTTTAGTTTATAATCTTAATGAGAGTCTTAGGCCATTCAGACGCTCTCCGGGTACGAAGCTTCGTGGCCTGATCGGCAGAACGAGCCGTTTAGTTTTGCTGGACATCAGTTCGAGTCTCGAAAATGAGATTTTTTTAGTATATTTTTCTTTTTTTTTCTATTTTATTTATTTTAGGTATACATTATTCCAACACTTACTAAGAACTTTTCAAAATGTTAAACTTTTAAAATAAAATTTAATGTCAAAATATTTCTATATTCAAGAGAAATTTTAGGAGTCAAGTTCACGCACATGCGCAGAATTCATTCCTATCCAAAGCATTATGATTTTAGACCAGAATGACACCATGTTAAAACTTTTAGTTTATAATCTTAATGAGAGTTTTTGGCCATTCAGACGCTCTCCGGGTACGAAGCTTCGTGGTCTGATCGGCAGAACGAGCCGTTTAGTTTTGCTGGACATCAGTTCGAGTCTCGAAAATGAGATTTTTTTAGTATATTTTTCTTTCTTTTTCTATTTTATTTATTTTAGGTATACATTATTCCAACACTTACTAAGAACTTTTCAAAATGTTAAACTTTTAAAATAAAATTTAATGGCAAAATATTTCTATATTCAAGAGAAATTTTAGGAGTCAAGTTCACGCACATGCGCAGAATTCATTCCTATTCATCGGCAGAACGAGCAGTTTAGTTTTGCTGAACATCAGTTCGAGTCTCGAAAATGAGATTTTTTTAGTATATTTTTCTTTTTTTTTTTCTATTTTATTCATTTTAGGTATACATTATTCCAACACTTACTAAGAACTTTTCAAAATATTAAACTTTTAAAATAAAATTTAATGTCAAAATAATTCTATATTCAAGAGAAATTTTAGGAGTCAAGTTCACGCACATGCGCAGAATTCATTCCTATCCAAAGCATTATGATTTTAGACCAGAATGACACCGTGTTAAAACTTTTAGTTTATAATCTTAATGAGAGTCTTAGGCCATTCAGACGCTCTCCGGGTACGAAGCTTCGTGGCCTGACCGGCAGAACGAGCCGTTTGGTTTTGCTGGACATCAGTTCGAGTCCCGAAAATGAGATTTTTTTAGTATATTTTTCTTTCTTTTTCTATTTTATTTATTTTAGGTATACATTATTCCAACACTTACTAAGAACTTTTCAAAATGTTAAACTTTTAAAATAAAATTTAATGTCAAAATATTTCTATATTCAAGAGAAATTTTAGGAGTCAAGTTCACGCACATGCGTAGAATTCTTTCCTATCCAAAGCATTATGATTTTAGACCAGAATGACACCGTGTTAAAACTTTTAGTTTATAATCTTAATGAGAGTCTTAGGCCATTCAGACGCTCTCCGGGTACGAAGCTTCGTGGCCTGACCGGCAGAACGAGCCGTTTGGTTTTGCTGGACATCAGTTCGAGTCCCGAAAATGAGATTTTTTTAGTATATTTTTCTTTCTTTTTCTATTTTATTTATTTTAGGTATACATTATTCCAACACTTACTAAGAACTTTTCAAAATGTTAAACTTTTAAAATAAAATTTAATGTCAAAATATTTCTATATTCAAGAGAAATTTTAGGAGTCAAGTTCACGCACATGCGTAGAATTCTTTCCTATCCAAAGCATTATGATTTTAGACCAGAATGACACCGTGTTAAAACTTTTAGTTTATAATCTTAATGAGAGTCTTAGGCCATTCAGACGCTCTCCGGGTACGAAGCTTCGTGGCCTGATCGGCAGAACGAGCCGTTTAGTTTTGCTGGACATCAGTTCGAGTCTCGAAAATGAGATTTTTTTAGTATATTTTTCTTTTTTTTTCTATTTTATTTATTTTAGGTATACATTATTCCAACACTTACTAAGAACTTTTCAAAATGTTAAACTTTTAAAATAAAATTTAATGTCAAAATATTTCTATATTCAAGAGAAATTTTAGGAGTCAAGTTCACGCACATGCGCAGAATTCATTCCTATCCAAAGCATTATGATTTTAGACCAGAATGACACCATGTTAAAACTTTTAGTTTATAATCTTAATGAGAGTTTTAGGCCATTCAGACGCTCTCCGGGTACGAAGCTTCGTGGTCTGATCGGCAGAACGAGCCGTTTAGTTTTGCTGGACATCAGTTCGAGTCTCGAAAATGAGATTTTTTTAGTATATTTTTCTTTCTTTTTCTATTTTATTTATTTTAGGTATACATTATTCCAACACTTACTAAGAACTTTTCAAAATGTTAAACTTTTAAAATAAAATTTAATGGCAAAATATTTCTATATTCAAGAGAAATTTTAGGAGTCAAGTTCACGCACATGCGCAGAATTCATTCCTATTCATCGGCAGAACGAGCAGTTTAGTTTTGCTGAACATCAGTTCGAGTCTCGAAAATGAGATTTTTTTAGTATATTTTTCTTTTTTTTTTCTATTTTATTCATTTTAGGTATACATTATTCCAACACTTACTAAGAACTTTTCAAAATATTAAACTTTTAAAATAAAATTTAATGTCAAAATAATTCTATATTCAAGAGAAATTTTAGGAGTCAAGTTCACGCACATGCGCAGAATTCATTCCTATCCAAAGCATTATGATTTTAGACCAGAATGACACCGTGTTAAAACTTTTAGTTTATAATCTTAATGAGAGTCTTAGGCCATTCAGACGCTCTCCGGGTACGAAGCTTCGTGGCCTGATCGGCAGAACGAGCCGTTAATTTTGCTGGACATCAGTTCGAGTCTCGAAAATAAGATTTTTTTAGTATATTTTTCTTTTTTTTTTTCTATTTTATTTATTTTAGGTATACATTATTCCAACACTTACTAAGAACTTTTCAAAATGTTAAACTTTTCAAATAAAATTTAATGTCAAAATAATTCTATATTCAAGAGAAATTTTAGGAGTTAAGTTCACGCACATGCGCAGAATTCATTCCTATTCATCGGCAGAACGAGCCGTTTAGTTTTGCTGGACATCAGTTCGAGTCTCGAAAATGAAAATTTTTAAATATATTTTTCTTTTCTTTTTTTTTTCTTTTATTTATTTTAGGTATATTTATCCATTATTCCAACACTTACTAAGAACTTTTCAAAATGTTATACTTTAAAAATAAAATTTAATTTCAAAATATTTCTATATTCAAGAGAAATTTTATGAGTCAAGTTCACGCACATGCGCAGAATTCATTCCTATTCAAATCATTATGCTTTTAGACCAGATTGTCACCGTGTTAAAACTTTTAGTTTATAATCTTAATGAGAGTCTTAGGCCATTCAGACGCTCTCCGGGTACGAAGCTTCGTGGCCTGATCGGCAGAACGAGCAGTTTAGTTTTGCTGAACATCAGTTCGAGTCTCGAAAATGAGATTTTTTTAGTATATTTTTCTTTTTTTTTCTATTTTATTTATTTTAGGTATACATTATTCCAACACTTACTAAGAACTTTTCAAAATGTTAAACTTTTAAAATAAAATTTAATGTCAAAATAATTCTATATTCAAGAGAAATTTTAGGAGTCAAGTTCACGCACATGCGCAGAATTCATTCCTATCCAAAGCATTATGATTTTAGACCAGAATGACACCGTGTTAAAACTTTTAGTTTATAATCTTAATGAGAGTCTTAGGCCATTCAGACGCTCTCCGGGTACGAAGCTTCGTGGCCTGATCGGCAGAACGAGCCGTTCAATTTTGCTGGACATCAGTTCGAGTCTCGAAAATGAGATTTTTTTAGTATATTTTTCTTTTTTTTTCTATTTTATTTATTTTAGGTATACATTATTCCAACACTTACTAAGAACTTTTCAAAATGTTAAACTTTTAAAATAAAATTTAATGTCAAAATATTTTATATTCAAGAGAAATTTTAGGAGTCAAGTTCACGCACATGCGCAGAATTCATTCCTATCCAAAGCATTATGATTTTAGACCAGAATGACACCGTGTTAAAACTTTTAGTTTATAATCTTAATGAAATCTTAGGCCATTCAGACGCTCTCCGGGTACGAAGCTTCGTGGCCTGATCGGCAGAACGAGCCGTTTAGTTTTGCTGGACATCAGTTCGAGTCTCGAAAATGAGATTTTTTTAGTATATTTTTCTTTTTTTTTTCTATTTTATTTATTTTAGGTATACATTATTCCAACACTTACTAAGAACTTTTCAAAATGTTAAACTTTTAAAATAAAATTTAATGTCAAAATAATTCTATATTCAAGAGAAATTTTAGGAGTCAAGTTCACGCACATGCGCAGAATTCATTCCTATCTAAAGCATTATGATTTTAGACCAGAATGACACCGTGTTAAAACTTTTAGTTTATAATCTTAATGAGAGTCTTAGGCCATTCAGACGCTCTCCGGGTACGAAGCTTCGTAGCCTGATCGGCAGAACGAGCCGTTTAGTTTTGCTGGACATCAGTTCGAGTCTCGAAAATGAGATTTTTTTAGTATATTTTTCTTTTTTTTCTATTTTATTTATTTTAGGTATACATTATTCCAACACTTACTAAGAACTTTTCAAAATGTTAAACTTTTAAAATAAAATTTAATGTCAAAATAATTCTATATTCAAGAGAAATTTTAGGAGTCAAGTTCACGCACATGCGCAGAATTCATTCCTATCCAAAGCATTATGATTTTAGACCAGAATGACACCGTGTTAAAACTTTTAGTTTATAATCTTAATGACAGTCTTAGGCCATTCAGACGCTCTCCGGGTACGAAGCTTCGTGGATTGATCGGCAGAACGAGCCATTTAGTTTTGCTGGACATCAGTTCGAGTCTCGAAAATGAGATTTTTTTAGTATATTTTTCTTTTTTTTTTTTCTATTTTATTTATTTTAGGTATACATTATTCCAACACTTACTAAGAACTTTTCAAAATGTTAAACTTTTAAAATAAAATTTAATGTCAAAATATTTCTATATTCAAGAGAAATTTTAGGAGTCAAGTTCACGCACATGCGCAGAATTCATTCCTATCCAAAGCATTATGATTTTAGACCAGAATGACACCGTGTTAAAACTTTTAGTTTATAATCTTAATGAGAGTCTTAGGCTATTCAGACGCTCTCCGGGTACGAAGCTTCGTGGCCTGATCGGCAAAACGAGCAGTTCAGTTTTGCTGGACATCAGTTCGAGTCTCGAAAATGAGATTTTTTTAGTATATTTTTCTTTTTTTTTTCATTTTTATTTATTTTAGATATACATTATTCCAACACTTACTAAGAACTTTTCAAAATGTTAAACTTTAAAAAAAAAATTTAATGTCAAAATATTTCTATATTCAAGAGAAATTTTAGGAGTCACGTTCACGCACATGCGCAGAATTCATTCCTATCCAAAGCATTAGGATTTTAGACCAGAATGACACCGTGTTAAAACTTTTAGTTTATAGTCTTAATGAGAGTCTTAGGCCATTCAGACGCTCTCCGGGTACGAAGCTTCGTGGCCTGATCGGCAGAACGAGCAGTTTAGTTTTGCTGAACATCAGTTCGAGTCTCGAAAATGAGATTTTTTTAGTATATTTTTCTTTTTTTTTTTCTATTTTATTTATTTTAGGTATACATTATTCCAACACTTACTAAGAACTTTTCAAAATGTTAAACTTTTAAAATAAAATTTAATGTCAAAATATTTCTATATTCAAGAGAAATTTTAGGAGTCAAGTTCACGCACATGCGCAGAATTCATTCCTATCCAAAGCATTATGATTTTAGACCAGAATGACACCGTGTTAAAACTTTTAGTTTATAATCTTAATGACAGTCTTAGGCCATTCAGACGCTCTCCGGGTACGAAGCTTCGTGGATTGATCGGCAGAACGAGCCATTTAGTTTTGCTGGACATCAGTTCGAGTCTCGAAAATGAGATTTTTTTAGTATATTTTTCTTTTTTTTTTCTATTTTATTTATTTTAGGTATACATTATTCCAACACTTACTAAGAACTTTTCAAAATGTTAAACTTTTAAAATAAAATTTAATGTCAAAATATTTCTATATTCAAGAGAAATTTTAGGAGTCAAGTTCACGCACATGCGCAGAATTCATTCCTATCCAAAGCATTATGATTTTAGACCAGAATGACACCGTGTTAAAACTTTTAGTTTATAATCTTAATGAGAGTCTTAGGCTATTCAGACGCTCTCCGGGTACGAAGCTTCGTGGCCTGATCGGCAAAACGAGCAGTTCAGTTTTGCTGGACATCAGTTCGAGTCTCGAAAATGAGATTTTTTTAGTATATTTTTCTTTTTTTTTTCATTTTTATTTATTTTAGATATACATTATTCCAACACTTACTAAGAACTTTTCAAAATGTTAAACTTTAAAAAAAAAAATTTAATGTCAAAATATTTCTATATTCAAGAGAAATTTTAGGAGTCACGTTCACGCACATGCGCAGAATTCATTCCTATCCAAAGCATTAGGATTTTAGACCAGAATGACACCGTGTTAAAACTTTTAGTTTATAGTCTTAATGAGAGTCTTAGGCCATTCAGACGCTCCCCGGGTACGAAGCTTCGTGGCCTGATCGGCAGAACGAGCAGTTTAGTTTTGCTGAACATCAGTTCGAGTCTCGAAAATGAGATTTTTTTAGTATATTTTTCTTTTTTTTTTCTATTTTATTTATTTTAGGTATACATTATTCCAACACTTACGAAGAACTTTTCAAAATGTTAAACTTTTAAAATAAAATTTAATGTCAAAATATTTCTATATTCAAGAGAAATTTTAGAAGTCAAGTTCACTCACATGCGCAGAATTCTTTCCTATCCAAAGCATTATGATTTTAGACAAGAATGACACCGTGTTAAAACTTTTAGTTTATAATCTTAATAAGAGTCTTAGACCATTCAGACGCTCTCCGGGTACGAAGCTTCGTGGCCAGATCGGTTGAACGAGCCGTTTAGTTTTGCTGGACATCAGTTCGAGTCTCGAAAATGAGATTTTTTTAGTATATTTTTCTTTCTTTTTCTATTTTATTTATTTTAGGTATACATTATTCCAACACTTACTAAGAACTTTTCAAAATGTTAAACTTTTAATATAAAATTTAATGTCAAAATAATTCTATATTCAAGAGAAATTTTAGGAGTCAAGTTCACGCACATGCGCAGAATTCATTCCTATTCATCGGCAGAACGAGCCGTTTAGTTTTGCTGGACATCAGTTCGAGTCTCGAAAATGAAAATTTTTAAATATATTTTTCTTTCCTTTTTTTTCTTTTATTTATTTTAGGTATATTTATCCATCATTCCAACACTTACTAAGAACTTTTCAAAATGTTAAACTTTTAAAATAAAATTTAATGTCAAAATATTTCTATATTCAAGAGAAATTTTAGGAGTCAAGTTCACGCACATGCGCAGAATTCATTCCTATTCATCGGCAGAACGAGCAGTTCAGTTTTGCTGGACATCAGTTCGAGTCCCGAAAATGAGATTTTTTTAGTATATTTTTCTTTTTTTTTCTATTTTATTTATTTTAGGTATACATTATTCCAACACTTACTAAGAACTTTTCAAAATGTTAAACTTTTAAAATAAAATTTAATGTCAAAATATTTCTATATTCAAGAGAAATTTTAGGAGTCAAGTTCACGCACATGCGCAGAATTCATTCCTATTCATCGGCAGAACGAGCCGTTTAGTTTTGCTGGACATCAGTTCGAGTCTCGAAAATGAAAATTTTTAAATATATTTTTCTTTTCTTTTTTTTCTTCTTTTATTTATTTTAGGTATATTTATCCATTATTCCAACACTTACTAAGAACTTTTCAAAATGTTATACTTTAAAAATAAAATTTAATTTCAAAATATTTCTATATTCAAGAGAAATTTTATGAGTCAAGTTCACGCACATGCGCAGAATTCATTCCTATTCAAATCATTATGCTTTTAGACAAGATTGTCACCGTGTTAAAACTTTTAGTTTATAATCTTAATGAGAGTCTTAGGCAATTCAGACGCTCTCCGGGTACGAAGCTTCGTGGCCTGATCGGCAGAACGAGCAGTTTAGTTTTGCTGAACATCAGTTCGAGTCTCGAAAATGAGATTTTTTTAGTATATTTTTCTTTTTTTTTTCTATTTTATTCATTTTAGGTATACATTATTCCAACACTTACTAAGAACTTTTCAAAATATTAAACTTTTCAAATAAAATTTAATGTCAAAATAATTCTATATTCAAGAGAAATTTTAGGAGTGAAGTTCACGCACATGCGCAGAATTCATTCCTATTCATCGGCAGAACGAGCCTATTAGTTTTGCTGGACATCAGTTCGAGTCTCGAAAATGAAAATTTTTAAATATATTTTTCTTTTCTTTTTTTTTCTTTTATTTATTTTAGGTATATTTATCCATTATTCCAACACTTACTAAGAACTTTTCAAAATGTTATACTTTAAAAATAAAATTTAATTTCAAAATAATTCTATATTCAAGAGAAATTTTAGGAGTCAAGTTCACGCACATGCGCAGAATTCATTCCTATCCAAAGCATTATGATTTTAGACCAGAATGACACCGTGTTAAAACTTTTAGTTTATAATCTTAATGAAATCTTTGGCCATTCAGACGCTCTCCGGGTACGAAGCTTCGTGGCCTGATCGGCAGAACGAGCCGTTTAGTTTTGCTGGACATCAGTTCGAGTCTCGAAAATGAGATTTTTTTAGTATATTTTTCTTTTTTTTTTCTATTTTATTTCTTTTAGGTATACATTATTCCAACACTTACTAAGAACTTTTCAAAATGTTAAACTTTTAAAATAAAATTTAATATCAAAATAATTCTATATTCAAGAGAAATTTTAGGAGTCAAGTTCACGCACATGCGCAGAATTCATTCCTATCCAAAGCATTATGATTTTAGACCAGAATGACACCGTGTTAAAACTTTTAGTTTATAATCTTAATGAGAGTCTTAGGCCATTCAGACGCTCTCCGGGTACGAAGCTTCGTGGCCTGATCGGCAGAACGAGCCGTTTAGTTTTGCTGGACATCAGTTCGAGTCTCGAAAATGAGATTTTTTTAGTATATTTTTCTTTTTTTTTCTATTTTATTTATTTTAGGTATACATTATTCCAACACTTACTAAGAACTTTTCAAAATGTTAAACTTTTAAAATAAAATTTAATGTCAAAATATTTTATATTCAAGAGAAATTTTAGGAGTCATGTTCACGCACATGCGCAGAATTCATTCCTATCCAAAGCATTATGATTTTAGACCAGAATGACACCGTGTTAAAACTTTTAGTTTATAATCTTAATGAGAGTCTTAGGCCATTCAGACGCTCTCCGGGTACGAAGCTTCGTGGCCTGATCGGCAGAACGAGCCGTTTAGTTTTGCTGGACATCAGTTCGAGTCTCGAAAATGAGATTTTTTTAGTATATTTTACTTTTTTTTTCTATTTTATTTATTTTAGGTATACATTATTCCAACACTTACTAAGAACTTTTCAAAATGTTAAACTTTTAAAATAAAATTTAATGTCAAAATAATTCTATATTCAAGAGACATTTTAGGAGTCAAGTTCACGCACATGCGCAGAATTCATTCCTATCCAAAGCATTATGATTTTAGACCAGAATGACACCGTGTTAAAACTTTGTTTATAATCTTACTGAGAGTCTTAGGCCATTCAGACGCTCTCCGGGTACGAAGCTTCGTGGCCTGATCGGCAGAACGAGCCGTTTAGTTTTGCTGGACATCAGTTCGAGTCTCGAAAATGAGATTTTTTTAGTATATTTTTCTTTTTTTTTTCTATTTTATTTATTTTAGGTATACATTATTCCAACACTTACTAAGAACTTTTCAAAATGTTAAACTTTTAAAATAAAATTTAATGTCAAAATAATTCTACATTCAAGAGAAATTTTAGGAGTCAAGTTCACGCACATGCGCAGAATTCATTCCTATCCAAAGCATTATGATTTTAGACCAGAATGACACCGTGTTAAAACTTTTAGTTTATAATCTTAATGACAGTCTTAGGCCATTCAGACGCTCTCCGGGTACGAAGCTTCGTGGATT
The DNA here is from genome assembly GCF_947563725.1 of Argiope bruennichi. Classification (NCBI taxonomy): domain Eukaryota; kingdom Metazoa; phylum Arthropoda; class Arachnida; order Araneae; family Araneidae; genus Argiope; species Argiope bruennichi. The sequence continues at coordinate 99,245,506 of NC_079157.1, forward strand.
GATCGGCAGAACGAGCCATTTAGTTTTGCTGGACATCAGTTCGAGTCTCGAAAATGAGATTTTTTTAGTATATTTTTCTTTTTTTTTTTTTCTATTTTATTTATTTTAGGTATACATTATTCCAACACTTACTAAGAACTTTTCAAAATGTTAAACTTTTAAAATAAAATTTAATGTCAAAATAATTCTATATTCAAGAGAAATTTTAGGAGTCAAGTTCACGCACATGCGCAGAATTCATTCCTATCCAAAGCATTATGATTTTAGACCAGAATGACACCGTGTTAAAACTTTTAGTTTATAATCTTAATGAGAGTCTTAGGCCATTCAGACGCTCTCCGGGTACGAAGCTTCGTGGCCTGATCGGCAGAACGAGCCATTCAGTTTTGCTGGACATCAGTTCGAGTCTCGAAAATGAGATTTTTTTAGTATATTTGTCTTTTTTTTTTCTATTTTATTTATTTTAGGTATACATTATTCCAACACTTACTAAGAACTTTTCAAAATGTTAAACTTTTAAAATAAAATTTAATGTCAAAATATTTTATATTCAAGAGAAATTTTAGGAGTCAAGTTCACGCACATGCGCAGAATTCATTCCTATCCAAAGCATTATGATTTTAGACCAGAATGACACCGTGTTAAAACTTTTAGTTTATAATCTTAATGAAATCTTAGGCCATTCAGACGCTCTCCGGGTACGAAGCTTCGTGGCCTGATCGGCAGAGCGAGCCGTTTAGTTTTGCTGGACATCAGTTCGAGTCTCGAAAATGAGATTTTTTTAGTATATTTTTCTTTTTTTTTCTATTTTATTTATTTTAGGTATACATTATTCCAACACTTACTAAGAACTTTTCAAAATGTTAAACTTTTAAAATAAAATTTAATTTCAAAATAATTCTATATTCAAGAGAAATTTTAGGAGTCAAGTTCACGCACATGCGCAGAATTCATTCCTATCCAAAGCATTATGATTTTAGACCAGAATGACACCGTGTTAAAACTTTTAGTTTATAATCTTAATGAGAGTCTTAGGCCATTCAGACGCTCTACGGGTACGAAGCTTCGTGGCCTGATCGGCAGAACGAGCCGTTTAGTTTTGCTGGACATCAGTTCGAGTCTCGAAAATGAGATTTTTTTATTATATTTTTCTTTTTTTTTCTATTTTATTTATTTTAGGTATACATTATTCCAACACTTACTAAGAACTTTTCAAAATGTTAAACTTTTAAAATAAAATTTAATGTCAAAATAATTCTATATTCAAGAGAAATTTTAGGAGTCAAGTTCACGCACATGCGCAGAATTCATTCCTATCCAAAGCATTATGATTTTAGACCAGAATGACACCGTGTTAAAACTTTGTTTATAATCTGACTGAGAGTCTTAGGCCATTCAGACGCTCTCCGGGTACGAAGCTTCGTGGCCTGATGGGCAGAACGAGCCGTTTAGTTTTGCTGGACATCAGTTCGAGTCTCGAAAATGAGATTTTTTTAGTATATTTTTCTTTTTTTTTTTCTATTTTATTTATTTTAGGTATACATTATTCCAACACTTACTAAGAACTTTTCAAAATGTTAAACTTTTAAAATAAAATTTAATGTCAAAATAATTCTACATTCAAGAGAAATTTTAGGAGTCAAGTTCACGCACATGCGCAGAATTCATTCCTATTCATCGGCAGAACGAGCAGTTCAGTTTTGCTGGACATCAGTTCGAGTCCCGAAAATGAGATTTTTTTAGTATATTTTTCTTTTTTTTTCTATTTTATTTATTTTAGGTATACATTATTCCAACACTTACTAAGAACTTTTCAAAATGTTAAACTTTTAAAATAAAATTTAATGTCAAAATATTTCTATATTCAAGAGAAATTTTAGGAGTCAAGTTCACGCACATGCGCAGAATTCATTCCTATTCATCGGCAGAACGAGCCGTTTAGTTTTGCTGGACATCAGTTCGAGTCTCGAAAATGAAAATTTTTAAATATATTTTTCTTTTCTTTTTTTTTTCTTTTATTTATTTTAGGTATATTTATCCATTATTCCAACACTTACTAAGAACTTTTCAAAATGTTATACTTTAAAAATAAAATTTAATTTCAAAATATTTCTATATTCAAGAGAAATTTTATGAGTCAAGTTCACGCACATGCGCAGAATTCATTCCTATTCAAATCATTATGCTTTTAGACCAGATTGTCACCGTGTTAAAACTTTTAGTTTATAATCTTAATGAGAGTCTTAGGCAATTCAGACGCTCTCCGGGTACGAAGCTTCGTGGCCTGATCGGCAAAACGAGCCGTTCAGTTTTGCTGGACATCAGTTCGAGTCTCGAAAATGAGATTTTTTTAGTATATTTATCTTTTTTTTTTCTTTTTTATTTATTTTAGATATACATTATTCCAACACTTACTAAGAACTTTTCAAAATGTTAAACTTTTAAAAAAAAATTTAATGTCAAAATATTTCTATATTCAAGAGAAATTTTAGGAGTCAAGTTCACGCACATGCGCAGAATTCATTCCTATCCAAAGCATTAGGATTTTAGACCAGAATGACACCGTGTTAAAACTTTTAGTTTATAGTCTTAATGAGAGTCTTAGGCCATTCAGACGCTCTCCGGGTACGAAGCTTCGTGGCCTGATCGGCAGAACGAGCAGTTTAGTTTTGCTGAACATCAGTTCGAGTCTCGAAAATGAGATTTTTTTAGTATATTTTTCTTTTTTTTTTCTATTTTATTTATTTTAGGTATACATTATTCCAACACTTACTAAGAACTTTTCAAAATGTTAAACTTTTAAAATAAAATTTAATGTCAAAATATTTCTATATTCAAGAGAAATTTTAGAAGTCAAGAACACTCACATGCGCAGAATTCTTTCCTATCCAAAGCATTATGATTTTAGACAAGAATGACACCGTGTTAAAACTTTTAGTTTATAATCTTAATAAGAGTCTTAGACCATTCAGACGCTCTCCGGGTACGAAGCTTCGTGGCCAGATCGGTTGAACGAGCCGTTTAGTTTTGCTGAACATCAGTTCGAGTCTCGAAAATGAGATTTTTTTAGTATATTTTTCTTTCTTTTTCTATTTTATTTATTTTAGGTATACATTATTCCAACACTTACTAAGAACTTTTCAAAATGTTAAACTTTTAATATAAAATTTAATGTCAAAATAATTCTATATTCAAGAGAAATTTTAGGAGTCAAGTTCACGCACATGCGCAGAATTCATTATTATTCATCGGCAGAACGAGCCGTTTAGTTTTGCTGGACATCAGCTCGAGTCTCGAAAATGAAAATTTTTAAATATATTTTTCTTTTCTTTTTTTTCTTTTATTTATTTTAGGTATATTTATCCATCATTCCAACACTTACTAAGAACTTTTCAAAATGTTAAACTTTTCAAATAAAATTTAATGTCAAAATATTTCTATATTCAAGAGAAATTTTAGGAGTCAAGTTCACGCACATGCGCAGAATTCATTCCTATTCATCAGCAGAACGAGCAGTTCAGTTTTGCTGGACATCAGTTCGAGTCCCGAAAATGAGATTTTTTTAGTATATTTTTCTTTTTTTTCTATTTTATTTATTTTAGGTATACATTATTCCAACACTTACTAAGAACTTTTCAAAATGTTAAACTTTTAAAATAAAATTTAATGCCAAAATATTTCTATATTCAAGAGAAATTTTAGGAGTCAAGTTCACGCACATGCGCAGAATTCATTCCTATTCAAATCATCATGCTTTTAGACCAGATTGTCACCGTGTTAAAACTTTTAGTTTATAATCTTAATGAGAGTCTTAGGCAATTCAGACGCTCTCCGGGTACGAAGCTTCGTGGCCTGATCGGCAGAACGAGCAGTTTAGTTTTGCTGAACATCAGTTCGAGTCTCGAAAATGAGATTTTTTTAGTATATTTTTCTTTTTTTTTCTATTTTATTCATTTTAGGTATACATTATTCCAACACTTACTAAGAACTTTTCAAAATATTAAACTTTTAAAATAAAATTTAATGTCAAAATAATTCTATATTCAAGAGAAATTTTAGGAGTCAAGTTCACGCACATGCGCAGAATTCATTCCTATCCAAAGCATTATGATTTTAGACCAGAATGACACCGTGTTAAAACTTTTAGTTTATAATCTTAATGAGAGTCTTAGGCCATTCAGACGCTCTCCGGGTACGAAGCTTCGTGGCCTGATCGGCAGAACGAGCCGTTTAGTTTTGCTGGACATCAGTTCGAGTCTCGAAAATAAGATTTTTTTAGTATATTTTTCTTTTTTTTTTCTATTTTATTTATTTTAGGTATACATTATTCCAACACTTACTAAGAACTTTTCAAAATGTTAAACTTTTCAAATAAAATTTAATGTCAAAATAATTCTATATTCAAGAGAAATTTTAGGAGTCAAGTTCACGCACATGCGCAGAATTCATTCCTATCCAAAGCATTATGATTTTAGACCAGAATGACACCGTGTTAAAACTTTTAGTTTATAATCTTAATGAGAGTCTTAGGCCATTCAGACGCTCTCCGGGTACGAAGCTTCGTGGCCTGATCGGCAGAACGAGCCGTTTAGTTTTGCTGGACATCAGTTCGAGTCTCGAAAATGAGATTTTTTTAGTATATTTTTCTTTTTTTTTTCTATTTTATTTATTTTAGGTATACATTATTCCAACACTTACTAAGAACTTTTCAAAATGTTAAACTTTTAAAATAAAATTTAATGTCAAAATAATTCTATATTCAAGAGAAATTTTAGGAGTCAAGTTCACGCACATGCGCAGAATTCATTCCTATCCAAAGCATTATGATTTTAGACCAGAATGACACCGTGTTAAAACTTTGTTTATAATCTTACTGAGAGTCTTAGGCCATTCAGACGCTCTCCGGGTACGAAGCTTCGTGGCCTGATCGGCAGAACGAGCCGTTTAGTTTTGCTGGACATCAGTTCGAGTCTCGAAAATGAGATTTTTTTAGTATATTTTTCTTTTTTTTTCTATTTTATTTATTTTAGGTATACATTATTCCAACACTTACTAAAAACTTTTCAAAATGTTAAACTTTTAAAATAAAATTTAATGTCAAAATAATTCTACATTCAAGAGAAATTTTAGGAGTCAAGTTCACGCACATGCGCAGAATTCATTCCTATCCAAAGCATTATGATTTTAGACCAGAATGACACCGTGTTAAAACTTTTAGTTTATAATCTTAATGACAATCTTAGGCCATTCAGACGCTCTCCGGGTACGAAGCGTCGTGGATTGATCGGCAGAACGAGCCATTTAGTTTTGCTGGACATCAGTTCGAGTCTCGAAAATGAGATTTTTTTAGTATATTTTTCTTTTTTTTTTTTTCTATTTTATTTATTTTAGGTATACATTATTCCAACACTTACTAAGAACTTTTCAAAATGTTAAACTTTTAAAATAAAATTTAATGTCAAAATATTTCTATATTCAAGAGAAATTTTAGGAGTCAAGTTCACGCACATGCGCAGAATTCATTCCTATCCAAAGCATTATGATTTTAGACCAGAATGACACCGTGTTAAAACTTTTAGTTTATAATCTTAATGAGAGTCTTAGGCCATTCAGACGCTCTCCGGGTACGAAGCTTCGTGGCCTGATCGGCAGAACGAGCAGTTTAGTTTTGCTGAACATCAGTTCGAGTCTCGAAAATGAGATTTTTTTAGTATATTTTTCTTTTTTTTTTTCTATTTTATTTATTTTAGGTATACATTATTCCAACACTTACTAAGAACTTTTCAAAATGTTAAACTTTTAAAATAAAATTTAATGTCAAAATCTTTCTATATTCAAGAGAAATTTTAGGAGTCAAGTTCACGCACATGCGCAGAATTCATTCCTATCCAAAGCATTATGATTTTAGACCAGAATGACACCGTGTTAAAACTTTTAGTTTATAATCTTAATGAGAGTCTTAGGCCATTCAGACGCTCTCCGGGTACGAAGCTTCGTGGCCTGATCGGCAGAACGAGCCGTTCAATTTTGCTGGACATCAGTTCGAGTCTCGAAAATGAGATTTTTTTAGTATATTTTTCTTTTTTTTTCTATTTTATTTATTTTAGGTATACATTATTCCAACACTTACTAAGAACTTTTCAAAATGTTAAACTTTTAAAATAAAATTTAATGTCAAAATAATTCTATATTCAAGAGAAATTTTAGGAGTCATGTTCACGCACATGCGCAGAATTCATTCCTATCCAAAGCATTATGATTTTAGACCAGAATGACACCGTGTTAAAACTTTTAGTTTATAATCTTAATGAGAGTCTTAGGCCATTCAGACGCTCTCCGGGTACGAAGCTTCGTGGCCTGATCGGCAGAACGAGCAGTTTAGTTTTGCTGAACATCAGTTCGAGTCTCGAAAATGAGATTTTTTTAGTATATTTTTCTTTTTTTTTTTTCTATTTTATTTATTTTAGGTATACATTATTCCAACACTTACTAAGAACTTTTCAAAATGTTAAACTTTTAAAATAAAATTTAATGTCAAAATCTTTCTATATTCAAGAGAAATTTTAGGAGTCAAGTTCACGCACATGCGCAGAATTCATTCCTATCCAAAGCATTATGATTTTAGACCAGAATGACACCGTGTTAAAACTTTTAGTTTATAATCTTAATGAGAGTCTTAGGCCATTCAGACGCTCTCCGGGTACGAAGCTTCGTGGCCTGATCGGCAGAACGAGCCGTTCAATTTTGCTGGACATCAGTTCGAGTCTCGAAAATGAGATTTTTTTAGTTTATTTGTCTTTTTTTTTTCTATTTTATTTATTTTAGGTATACATTATTCCAACACTTACTAAGAACTTTTCAAAATGTTAAACTTTTAAAATAAAATTTAATGTCAAAATATTTTATATTCAAGAGAAATTTTAGGAGTCAAGTTCACGCACATGCGCAGAATTCATTCCTATCCAAAGCATTATGATTTTAGACCAGAATGACACCGTGTTAAAACTTTTAGTTTATAATCTTAATGAAATCTTAGGCCATTCAGACGCTCTCCGGGTACGAAGCTTCGTGGCCTGATCGGCAGAACGAGCCGTTTAGTTTTGCTGGACATCAGTTCGAGTCTCGAAAATGAGATTTTTTTAGTATATTTTTCTTTTTTTTTCTATTTTATTTATTTTAGGTATACATTATTCCAACACTTACTAAGAACTTTTCAAAATGTTAAACTTTTAAAATAAAATTTAATGTCAAAATAATTCTATATTCAAGAGAAATTTTAGGAGTCATGTTCACGCACATGCGCAGAATTCATTCCTATCCAAAGCATTATGATTTTAGACCAGAATGACACCGTGTTAAAACTTTTAGTTTATAATCTTAATGAGAGTCTTAGGCCATTCAGACGCTCTCCGGGTACGAAGCTTCGTGGCCTGATCGGCAGAACGAGCCGTTTAGTTTTGCTGGACATCAGTTCGAGTCTCGAAAATGAGATTTTTTTAGTATATTTTTCTTTTTTTTTCTATTTTATTTATTTTAGGTATACATTATTCCAACACTTACTAAGAACTTTTCAAAATGTTAAACTTTTAAAATAAAATTTAATGTCAAAATATTTTATATTCAAGAGAAATTTTAGGAGTCAAGTTCACGCACATGCGCAGAATTCATTCCTATCCAAAGCATTATGATTTTAGACCAGAATGACACCGTGTTAAAACTTTTAGTTTATAATCTTAATGAGAGTCTTAGGCCATTCAGACGCTCTCCGGGTACGAAGCTTCGTGGCCTGATCGGCAGAACGAGCCGTTTAGTTTTGCTGGACATCAGTTCGAGTCTCGAAAATGAGATTTTTTTAGTATATTTTTCTTTTTTTTTCTATTTTATTTATTTTAGGTATACATTATTCCAACACTTACTAAGAACTTTTCAAAATGTTAAACTTTTAAAATAAAATTTAATGTCAAAATAATTCTATATTCAAGAGAAATTTTAGGAGTCAAGTTCACGCACATGCGCAGAATTCATTCCTATCCAAAGCATTATGATTTTAGACCAGAATGACACCGTGTTAAAACTTTTAGTTTATAATCTTAATGAAATCTTAGGCCATTCAGACGCTCTCCGGGTACGAAGCTTCGTGGCCTGATCGGCAGAACGAGCCGTTTAGTTTTGCTGGACATCAGTTCGAGTCTCGAAAATGAGATTTTTTTAGTATATTTTTCTTTTTTTTTCTATTTTATTTATTTTAGGTATACATTATTCCAACACTTACTAAGAACTTTTCAAAATGTTAAACTTTTAAAATAAAATTTAATGTCAAAATAATTCTATATTCAAGAGAAATTTTAGGAGTCATGTTCACGCACATGCGCAGAATTCATTCCTATCCAAAGCATTATGATTTTAGACCAGAATGACACCGTGTTAAAACTTTTAGTTTATAATCTTAATGAGAGTCTTAGGCCATTCAGACGCTCTCCGGGTACGAAGCTTCGTGGCCTGATCGGCAGAACGAGCAGTTTAGTTTTGCTGAACATCAGTTCGAGTCTCGAAAATGAGATTTTTTTAGTATATTTTTCTTTTTTTTTTTTCTATTTTATTTATTTTAGGTATACATTATTCCAACACTTACTAAGAACTTTTCAAAATGTTAAACTTTTAAAATAAAATTTAATGTCAAAATCTTTCTATATTCAAGAGAAATTTTAGGAGTCAAGTTCACGCACATGCGCAGAATTCATTCCTATCCAAAGCATTAGGATTTTAGACCAGAATGACACCGTGTTAAAACTTTTAGTTTATAGTCTTAATGAGAGTCTTAGGCCATTCAGACGCTCTCCGGGTACGAAGCTTCGTGGCCTGATCGGCAGAACGAGCAGTTTAGTTTTGCTGAACATCAGTTCGAGTCTCGAAAATGAGATTTTTTTAGTATATTTTTCTTTTTTTTTTTCTATTTTATTTATTTTAGGTATACATTATTCCAACACTTACTAAGAACTTTTCAAAATGTTAAACTTTTAAAATAAAATTTAATGTCAAAATATTTCTATATTCAAGAGAAATTTTAGAAGTCAAGAACACTCACATGCGCAGAATTCTTTCCTATCCAAAGCATTATGATTTTAGACAAGAATGACACCGTGTTAAAACTTTTAGTTTATAATCTTAATAAGAGTCTTAGACCATTCAGACGCTCTCCGGGTACGAAGCTTCGTGGCCAGATCGGTTGAACGAGCCGTTTAGTTTTGCTGAACATCAGTTCGAGTCTCGAAAATGAGATTTTTTTAGTATATTTTTCTTTCTTTTTCTATTTTATTTATTTTAGGTATACATTATTCCAACACTTACTAAGAACTTTTCAAAATGTTAAACTTTTAATATAAAATTTAATGTCAAAATAATTCTATATTCAAGAGAAATTTTAGGAGTCAAGTTCACGCACATGCGCAGAATTCATTATTATTCATCGGCAGAACGAGCCGTTTAGTTTTGCTGGACATCAGCTCGAGTCTCGAAAATGAAAATTTTTAAATATATTTTTCTTTTCTTTTTTTTCTTTTATTTATTTTAGGTATATTTATCCATCATTCCAACACTTACTAAGAACTTTTCAAAATGTTAAACTTTTCAAATAAAATTTAATGTCAAAATATTTCTATATTCAAGAGAAATTTTAGGAGTCAAGTTCACGCACATGCGCAGAATTCATTCCTATTCATCAGCAGAACGAGCAGTTCAGTTTTGCTGGACATCAGTTCGAGTCCCGAAAATGAGATTTTTTTAGTATATTTTTCTTTTTTTTCTATTTTATTTATTTTAGGTATACATTATTCCAACACTTACTAAGAACTTTTCAAAATGTTAAACTTTTAAAATAAAATTTAATGCCAAAATATTTCTATATTCAAGAGAAATTTTAGGAGTCAAGTTCACGCACATGCGCAGAATTCATTCCTATTCAAATCATCATGCTTTTAGACCAGATTGTCACCGTGTTAAAACTTTTAGTTTATAATCTTAATGAGAGTCTTAGGCAATTCAGACGCTCTCCGGGTACGAAGCTTCGTGGCCTGATCGGCAGAACGAGCAGTTTAGTTTTGCTGAACATCAGTTCGAGTCTCGAAAATGAGATTTTTTTAGTATATTTTTCTTTTTTTTTCTATTTTATTCATTTTAGGTATACATTATTCCAACACTTACTAAGAACTTTTCAAAATATTAAACTTTTAAAATAAAATTTAATGTCAAAATAATTCTATATTCAAGAGAAATTTTAGGAGTCAAGTTCACGCACATGCGCAGAATTCATTCCTATCCAAAGCATTATGATTTTAGACCAGAATGACACCGTGTTAAAACTTTTAGTTTATAATCTTAATGAGAGTCTTAGGCCATTCAGACGCTCTCCGGGTACGAAGCTTCGTGGCCTGATCGGCAGAACGAGCCGTTTAATTTTGCTGGACATCAGTTCGAGTCTCGAAAATAAGATTTTTTTAGTATATTTTTCTTTTTTTTTTCTATTTTATTTATTTTAGGTATACATTATTCCAACACTTACTAAGAACTTTTCAAAATGTTAAACTTTTCAAATAAAATTTAATGTCAAAATAATTCTATATTCAAGAGAAATTTTAGGAGTCAAGTTCACGCACATGCGCAGAATTCATTCCTATCCAAAGCATTATGATTTTAGACCAGAATGACACCGTGTTAAAACTTTTAGTTTATAATCTTAATGAGAGTCTTAGGCCATTCAGACGCTCTCCGGGTACGAAGCTTCGTGGCCTGATCGGCAGAACGAGCCGTTTAGTTTTGCTGGACATCAGTTCGAGTCTCGAAAATGAGATTTTTTTAGTATATTTTTCTTTTTTTTTTCTATTTTATTTATTTTAGGTATACATTATTCCAACACTTACTAAGAACTTTTCAAAATGTTAAACTTTTAAAATAAAATTTAATGTCAAAATAATTCTATATTCAAGAGAAATTTTAGGAGTCAAGTTCACGCACATGCGCAGAATTCATTCCTATCCAAAGCATTATGATTTTAGACCAGAATGACACCGTGTTAAAACTTTGTTTATAATCTTACTGAGAGTCTTAGGCCATTCAGACGCTCTCCGGGTACGAAGCTTCGTGGCCTGATCGGCAGAACGAGCCGTTTAGTTTTGCTGGACATCAGTTCGAGTCTCGAAAATGAGATTTTTTTAGTATATTTTTCTTTTTTTTTCTATTTTATTTATTTTAGGTATACATTATTCCAACACTTACTAAAAACTTTTCAAAATGTTAAACTTTTAAAATAAAATTTAATGTCAAAATAATTCTACATTCAAGAGAAATTTTAGGAGTCAAGTTCACGCACATGCGCAGAATTCATTCCTATCCAAAGCATTATGATTTTAGACCAGAATGACACCGTGTTAAAACTTTTAGTTTATAATCTTAATGACAATCTTAGGCCATTCAGACGCTCTCCGGGTACGAAGCGTCGTGGATTGATCGGCAGAACGAGCCATTTAGTTTTGCTGGACATCAGTTCGAGTCTCGAAAATGAGATTTTTTTAGTATATTTTTCTTTTTTTTTTTCTATTTTATTTATTTTAGGTATACATTATTCCAACACTTACTAAGAACTTTTCAAAATGTTAAACTTTTAAAATAAAATTTAATGTCAAAATCTTTCTATATTCAAGAGAAATTTTAGGAGTCAAGTTCACGCACATGCGCAGAATTCATTCCTATCCAAAGCATTATGATTTTAGACCAGAATGACACCGTGTTAAAACTTTTAGTTTATAATCTTAATGAGAGTCTTAGGCCATTCAGACGCTCTCCGGGTACGAAGCTTCGTGGCCTGATCGGCAGAACGAGCCGTTCAATTTTGCTGGACATCAGTTCGAGTCTCGAAAATGAGATTTTTTTAGTATATTTTTCTTTTTTTTTCTATTTTATTTATTTTAGGTATACATTATTCCAACACTTACTAAGAACTTTTCAAAATGTTAAACTTTTAAAATAAAATTTAATGTCAAAATAATTCTATATTCAAGAGAAATTTTAGGAGTCATGTTCACGCACATGCGCAGAATTCATTCCTATCCAAAGCATTATGATTTTAGACCAGAATGACACCGTGTTAAAACTTTTAGTTTATAATCTTAATGAGAGTCTTAGGCCATTCAGACGCTCTCCGGGTACGAAGCTTCGTGGCCTGATCGGCAGAACGAGCAGTTTAGTTTTGCTGAACATCAGTTCGAGTCTCGAAAATGAGATTTTTTTAGTATATTTTTCTTTTTTTTTTTTCTATTTTATTTATTTTAGGTATACATTATTCCAACACTTACTAAGAACTTTTCAAAATGTTAAACTTTTAAAATAAAATTTAATGTCAAAATCTTTCTATATTCAAGAGAAATTTTAGGAGTCAAGTTCACGCACATGCGCAGAATTCATTCCTATCCAAAGCATTATGATTTTAGACCAGAATGACACCGTGTTAAAACTTTTAGTTTATAATCTTAATGAGAGTCTTAGGCCATTCAGACGCTCTCCGGGTACGAAGCTTCGTGGCCTGATCGGCAGAACGAGCCGTTCAATTTTGCTGGACATCAGTTCGAGTCTCGAAAATGAGATTTTTTTAGTTTATTTGTCTTTTTTTTTTCTATTTTATTTATTTTAGGTATACATTATTCCAACACTTACTAAGAACTTTTCAAAATGTTAAACTTTTAAAATAAAATTTAATGTCAAAATATTTTATATTCAAGAGAAATTTTAGGAGTCAAGTTCACGCACATGCGCAGAATTCATTCCTATCCAAAGCATTATGATTTTAGACCAGAATGACACCGTGTTAAAACTTTTAGTTTATAATCTTAATGAAATCTTAGGCCATTCAGACGCTCTCCGGGTACGAAGCTTCGTGGCCTGATCGGCAGAACGAGCCGTTTAGTTTTGCTGGACATCAGTTCGAGTCTCGAAAATGAGATTTTTTTAGTATATTTTTCTTTTTTTTTCTATTTTATTTATTTTAGGTATACATTATTCCAACACTTACTAAGAACTTTTCAAAATGTTAAACTTTTAAAATAAAATTTAATGTCAAAATAATTCTATATTCAAGAGAAATTTTAGGAGTCATGTTCACGCACATGCGCAGAATTCATTCCTATCCAAAGCATTATGATTTTAGACCAGAATGACACCGTGTTAAAACTTTTAGTTTATAATCTTAATGAGAGTCTTAGGCCATTCAGACGCTCTCCGGGTACGAAGCTTCGTGGCCTGATCGGCAGAACGAGCCGTTTAGTTTTGCTGGACATCAGTTCGAGTCTCGAAAATGAGATTTTTTTAGTATATTTTTCTTTTTTTTTCTATTTTATTTATTTTAGGTATACATTATTCCAACACTTACTAAGAACTTTTCAAAATGTTAAACTTTTAAAATAAAATTTAATGTCAAAATATTTTATATTCAAGAGAAATTTTAGGAGTCAAGTTCACGCACATGCGCAGAATTCATTCCTATCCAAAGCATTATGATTTTAGACCAGAATGACACCGTGTTAAAACTTTTAGTTTATAATCTTAATGAGAGTCTTAGGCCATTCAGACGCTCTCCGGGTACGAAGCTTCGTGGCCTGATCGGCAGAACGAGCCGTTTAGTTTTGCTGGACATCAGTTCGAGTCTCGAAAATGAGATTTTTTTAGTATATTTTTCTTTTTTTTTCTATTTTATTTATTTTAGGTATACATTATTCCAACACTTACTAAGAACTTTTCAAAATGTTAAACTTTTAAAATAAAATTTAATGTCAAAATAATTCTATATTCAAGAGAAATTTTAGGAGTCAAGTTCACGCACATGCGCAGAATTCATTCCTATCCAAAGCATTATGATTTTAGACCAGAATGACACCGTGTTAAAACTTTTAGTTTATAATCTTAATGAAATCTTAGGCCATTCAGACGCTCTCCGGGTACGAAGCTTCGTGGCCTGATCGGCAGAACGAGCCGTTTAGTTTTGCTGGACATCAGTTCGAGTCTCGAAAATGAGATTTTTTTAGTATATTTTTCTTTTTTTTTCTATTTTATTTATTTTAGGTATACATTATTCCAACACTTACTAAGAACTTTTCAAAATGTTAAACTTTTAAAATAAAATTTAATGTCAAAATAATTCTATATTCAAGAGAAATTTTAGGAGTCATGTTCACGCACATGCGCAGAATTCATTCCTATCCAAAGCATTATGATTTTAGACCAGAATGACACCGTGTTAAAACTTTTAGTTTATAATCTTAATGAGAGTCTTAGGCCATTCAGACGCTCTCCGGGTACGAAGCTTCGTGGCCTGATCGGCAGAACGAGCAGTTTAGTTTTGCTGAACATCAGTTCGAGTCTCGAAAATGAGATTTTTTTAGTATATTTTTCTTTTTTTTTTTTCTATTTTATTTATTTTAGGTATACATTATTCCAACACTTACTAAGAACTTTTCAAAATGTTAAACTTTTAAAATAAAATTTAATGTCAAAATCTTTCTATATTCAAGAGAAATTTTAGGAGTCAAGTTCACGCACATGCGCAGAATTCATTCCTATCCAAAGCATTATGATTTTAGACCAGAATGACACCGTGTTAAAACTTTTAGTTTATAATCTTAATGAGAGTCTTAGGCCATTCAGACGCTCTCCGGGTACGAAGCTTCGTGGCCTGATCGGCAGAACGAGCCGTTCAATTTTGCTGGACATCAGTTCGAGTCTCGAAAATGAGATTTTTTTAGTATATTTTTCTTTTTTTTTCTATTTTATTTATTTTAGGTATACATTATTCCAACACTTACTAAGAACTTTTCAAAATGTTAAACTTTTAAAATAAAATTTAATGTCAAAATAATTCTATATTCAAGAGAAATTTTAGGAGTCAAGTTCACGCACATGCGCAGAATTCATTCCTATCCAAAGCATTATGATTTTAGACCAGAATGACACCGTGTTAAAACTTTTAGTTTATAATCTTAATGAAATCTTAGGCCATTCAGACGCTCTCCGGGTACGAAGCTTCGTGGCCTGATCGGCAGAACGAGCCGTTTAGTTTTGCTGGACATCAGTTCGAGTCTCGAAAATGAGATTTTTTTAGTATATTTTTCTTTTTTTTTCTATTTTATTTATTTTAGGTATACATTATTCCAACACTTACTAAGAACTTTTCAAAATGTTAAACTTTTAAAATAAAATTTAATGTCAAAATAATTCTATATTCAAGAGAAATTTTAGGAGTCATGTTCACGCACATGCGCAGAATTCATTCCTATCCAAAGCATTATGATTTTACACCAGAATGACACCGTGTTAAAACTTTTAGTTTATAATCTTAATGAGAGTCTTAGGCCATTCAGACGCTCTCCGGGTACGAAGCTTCGTGGCCTGATCGGCAGAACGAGCAGTTTAGTTTTGCTGAACATCAGTTCGAGTCTCGAAAATGAGATTTTTTTAGTATATTTTTCTTTTTTTTTTTCTATTTTATTTATTTTAGGTATACATTATTCCAACACTTACTAAGAACTTTTCAAAATGTTAAACTTTTAAAATAAAATTTAATGTCAAAATCTTTCTATATTCAAGAGAAATTTTAGGAGTCAAGTTCACGCACATGCGCAGAATTCATTCCTATCCAAAGCATTATGATTTTAGACCAGAATGACACCGTGTTAAAACTTTTAGTTTATAATCTTAATGAGAGTCTTAGGCCATTCAGACGCTCTCCGGGTACGAAGCTTCGTGGCCTGATCGGCAGAACGAGCCGTTCAATTTTGCTGGACATCAGTTCGAGTCTCGAAAATGAGATTTTTTTAGTTTATTTGTCTTTTTTTTTTCTATTTTATTTATTTTAGGTATACATTATTCCAACACTTACTAAGAACTTTTCAAAATGTTAAACTTTTAAAATAAAATTTAATGTCAAAATATTTTATATTCAAGAGAAATTTTAGGAGTCAAGTTCACGCACATGCGCAGAATTCATTCCTATCCAAAGCATTATGATTTTAGACCAGAATGACACCGTGTTAAAACTTTTAGTTTATAATCTTAATGAAATCTTAGGCCATTCAGACGCTCTCCGGGTACGAAGCTTCGTGGCCTGATCGGCAGAACGAGCCGTTTAGTTTTGCTGGACATCAGTTCGAGTCTCGAAAATGAGATTTTTTTAGTATATTTTTCTTTTTTTTTCTATTTTATTTATTTTAGGTATACATTATTCCAACACTTACTAAGAACTTTTCAAAATGTTAAACTTTTAAAATAAAATTTAATGTCAAAATAATTCTATATTCAAGAGAAATTTTAGGAGTCATGTTCACGCACATGCGCAGAATTCATTCCTATCCAAAGCATTATGATTTTAGACCAGAATGACACCGTGTTAAAACTTTTAGTTTATAATCTTAATGAGAGTCTTAGGCCATTCAGACGCTCTCCGGGTACGAAGCTTCGTGGCCTGATCGGCAGAACGAGCCGTTTAGTTTTGCTGGACATCAGTTCGAGTCTCGAAAATGAGATTTTTTTAGTATATTTTTCTTTTTTTTTCTATTTTATTTATTTTAGGTATACATTATTCCAACACTTACTAAGAACTTTTCAAAATGTTAAACTTTTAAAATAAAATTTAATGTCAAAATATTTTATATTCAAGAGAAATTTTAGGAGTCAAGTTCACGCACATGCGCAGAATTCATTCCTATCCAAAGCATTATGATTTTAGACCAGAATGACACCGTGTTAAAACTTTTAGTTTATAATCTTAATGAGAGTCTTAGGCCATTCAGACGCTCTCCGGGTACGAAGCTTCGTGGCCTGATCGGCAGAACGAGCTGTTTAGTTTTGCTGGACATCAGTTCGAGTCTCGAAAATGAGATTTTTTTAGTATATTTTTCTTTTTTTTTCTATTTTATTTATTTTAGGTATACATTATTCCAACACTTACTAAGAACTTTTCAAAATGTTAAACTTTTAAAATAAAATTTAATGTCAAAATAATTCTATATTCAAGAGAAATTTTAGGAGTCAAGTTCACGCACATGCGCAGAATTCATTCCTATCCAAAGCATTATGATTTTAGACCAGAATGACACCGTGTTAAAACTTTGTTTATAATCTTACTGAGAGTCTTAGGCCATTCAGACGCTCTCCGGGTACGAAGCTTCGTGGCCTGATCGGCAGAACGAGCCGTTTAGTTTTGCTGGACATCAGTTCGAGTCTCGAAAATGAGATTTTTTTAGTATATTTTTCTTTTTTTTTTTTTCTATTTTATTTATTTTAGGTATACATTATTCCAACACTTACTAAGAACTTTTCAAAATGTTAAACTTTTAAAATAAAATTTAATGTCAAAATAATTCTACATTCAAGAGAAATTTTAGGAGTCAAGTTCACGCACATGCGCAGAATTCATTCCTATCCAAAGCATTATGATTTTAGACCAGAATGACACCGTGTTAAAACTTTTAGTTTATAATCTTAATGACAGTCTTAGGCCATTCAGACGCTCTCCGGGTACGAAGCTTCGTGGATTGATCGGCAGAACGAGCCATTTAGTTTTGCTGGACATCAGTTCGAGTCTCGAAAATGAGATTTTTTTAGTATATTTTTCTTTTTTTTTTTTTTCTATTTTATTTATTTTAGGTATACATTATTCCAACACTTACTAAGAACTTTTCAAAATGTTAAACTTTTAAAATAAAATTTAATGTCAAAATATTTCTATATTCAAGAGAAATTTTAGGAGTCAAGTTCACGCACATGCGCAGAATTCATTCCTATCCAAAGCATTATGATTTTAGACCAGAATGACACCGTGTTAAAACTTTTAGTTTATAATCTTAATGAGAGTCTTAGGCTATTCAGACGCTCTCCGGGTACGAAGCTTCGTGGCCTGATCGGCAAAACGAGCCGTTCAGTTTTGCTGGACATCAGTTCGAGTCTCGAAAATGAGATTTTTTTAGTATAATTTTCTTTTTTTTTCTTTTTTATTTATTTTAGATATACATTATTCCAACACTTACTAAGAACCTTTCAAAATGTTAAACTTTTAAAAAAAAATTTAATGTCAAAATATTTCTATATTCAAGAGAAATTTTAGGAGTCAAGTTCACGCACATGCGCAGAATTCATTCCTATCCAAAGCATTAGGATTTTAGAACAGAATGACACCGTGTTAAAACTTTTAGTTTATTGTCTTAATGAGAGTCTTAGGCCATTCAGACGCTCTCCGGGTACGAAGCTTCGTGGCCTGATCGGCAGAACGAGCAGTTTAGTTTTGCTGAACATCAGTTCGAGTCTCGAAAATGAGATTTTTTTAGTATATTTTTCTTTTTTTTTTTCTATTTTATTTATTTTAGGTATACATTATTCCAACACTTACTAAGAACTTTTCAAAATGTTAAACTTTTAAAATAAAATTTAATGTCAAAATATTTCTATATTCAAGAGAAATTTTAGGAGTCAAGTTCACGCACATGCGCAGAATTCATTCCTATTCATCGGCAGAACGAGCCGTTTAGTTTTGCTGGACATCAGTTCGAGTCTCGAAAATGAAAATTTTTAAATATATTTTTCTTTTCTTTTTTTTCTTTTATTTATTTTAGGTATATTTATCCATCATTCCAACACTTACTAAGAACTTTTCAAAATGTTAAACTTTTAAAATAAAATTTAATGTCAAAATATTTCTATATTCAAGAGAAATTTTAGGAGTCAAGTTCACGCACATGCGCAGAATTCATTCCTATTCATCGGCAGAACGAGCAGTTCAGTTTTGCTGGACATCAGTTCGAGTCCCGAAAATGAGATTTTTTTAGTATATTTTTCTTTTTTTTTCTATTTTATTTATTTTAGGTATACATTATTCCAACACTTACTAAGAACTTTTCAAAATGTTAAACTTTTAAAATAAAATTTAATGTCAAAATATTTCTATATTCAAGAGAAGTTTTAGGAGTCAAGTTCACGCACATGCGCAGAATTCATTCCTATTCATCGGCAGAACGAGCCGTTTAGTTTTGATGGACATCAGTTCGAGTCTCGAAAATGAAAATTTTTAAATATATTTTTCTTTTCTTTTTTTTTCTTTTATTTATTTTAGGTATATTTATCCATTATTCCAACACTTACTAAGAACTTTTCAAAATGTTATACTTTAAAAATAAAATTTAATTTCAAAATATTTCTATATTCAACAGAAATTTTATGAGTCAAGTTCACGCACATGCGCAGAATTCATTCCTATTCAAATCATTATGCTTTTAGACCAGATTATCACCGTGTTAAAACTTTTAGTTTATAATCTTAATGAGAGTCTTAGGCAATTCAGACGCTCTCCGGGTACGAAGCTTCGTGGCCTGATCGGCAGAACGAGCAGTTTAGTTTTGCTGAACATCAGTTCGAGTCTCGAAAATGAGATTTTTTTAGTATATTTTTCTTTTTTTTTCTATTTTATTCATTTTAGGTATACATTATTCCAACACTTACTAAGAACTTTTCAAAATATTAAACTTTTAAAATAAAATTTAATGTCAAAATAATTCTATATTCAAGAGAAATTTTAGGAGTCAAGTTCACGCACATGCGCAGAATTCATTCCTATCCAAAGCATTATGATTTTAGACCAGAATGACACCGTGTTAAAACTTTTAGTTTATAATCTTAATGAGAGTCTTAGGCCATTCAGACGCTCTCCGGGTACGAAGCTTCGTGGCCTGATCGGCAGAACGAGCCATTTAGTTTTGCTGGACATCAGTTCGAGTCTCGAAAATGAGATTTTTTTAGTATATTTTTCTTTTTTTTTTTCTATTTTATTTATTTTAGGTATACATTATTCCAACACTTACTAAGAACTTTTCAAAATGTTAAACTTTTAAAATAAAATTTAATGTCAAAATATTTCTATATTCAAGAGAAATTTTAGGAGTCAAGTTCACGCACATGCGCAGAATTCATTCCTATCCAAAGCATTATGATTTTAGACCAGAATGACACCGTGTTAAAACTTTTAGTTTATAGTCTTAATGAGAGTCTTAGGCCATTCAGACGCTCTCCGGGTACGAAGCTTCGTGGCCTTATCGGCAGAACGAGCAGTTTAGTTTTGCTGAACATCAGTTCGAGTCTCGAAAATGAGATTTTTTTAGTATATTTTTCTTTTTTTTTTCTATTTTATTTATTTTAGGTATACATTATTCCAACACTTACTAAGAACTTTTCAAAATGTTAAACTTTTAAAATAAAATTTAATGTCAAAATATTTCTATATTCAAGAGAAATTTTAGAAGTCAAGTTCACTCACATGCGCAGAATTCTTTCCTATCCAAAGCATTATGATTTTAGACAAGAATGACACCGTGTTAAAACTTTTAGTTTATAATCTTAATAAGAGTCTTAGACCATTCAGACGCTCTCCGGGTACGAAGCTTCGTGTCCAGATCGGTTGAACGAGCCGTTTAGTTTTGCTGAACATCAGTTCGAGTCTCGAAAATGAGATTTTTTTAGTATATTTTTCTTTCTTTTTCTATTTTATTTATTTTAGGTATACATTATTCCAACACTTACTAAGAACTTTTCAAAATGTTAAACTTTTAATATAAAATTTAATGTCAAAATAATTCTATATTCAAGAGAAATTTTAGGAGTCAAGTTCACGCACATGCGCAGAATTCATTCCTATTCATCGGCAGAACGAGCCGTTTAGTTTTGCTGGACATCAGTTCGAGTCTCGAAAATGAAAATTTTTAAATATATTTTTCTTTTCTTTTTTTTCTTTTATTTATTTTAGGTATATTTATCCATCATTCCAACACTTACTAAGAACTTTTCAAAATGTTAAACTTTTCAAATAAAATTTAATGTCAAAATATTTCTATATTCAAGAGAAATTTTAGGAGTCAAGTTCACGCACATGCGCAGAATTCATTCCTATTCATCGGCAGAACGAGCAGTTCAGTTTTGCTGGACATCAGTTCGAGTCTCGAAAATAAGATTTTTTTAGTATATTTTTCTTTTTTTTTCTATTTTATTTATTTTAGGTATACATTATTCCAACACTTACTAAGAACTTTTCAAAATGTTAAACTTTTCAAATAAAATTTAATGTCAAAATAATTCTATATTCAAGAGAAATTTTAGGAGTTAAGTTCACGCACATGCGCAGAATTCATTCCTATCCAAAGCATTATGATTTTAGACCAGAATGACACCGTGTTAAAACTTTTAGTTTATAATCTTAATGAGAGTCTTAGGCCATTCAGACGCTCTCCGGGTACGAAGCTTCGTGGCCTGATCGGCAGAACGAGCCGTTCAATTTTGCTGGACATCAGTTCGAGTCTCGAAAATGAGATTTTTTTAGTATATTTGTCTTTTTTTTTTCTATTTTATTTATTTTAGGTATACATTATTCCAACACTTACTAAGAACTTTTCAAAATGTTAAACTTTTAAAATAAAATTTAATGTCAAAATATTTTATATTCAAGAGAAATTTTAGGAGTCAAGTTCACGCACATGCGCAAAATTCATTCCTATCCAAAGCATTATGATTTTAGACCAGAATGACACCGTGTTAAAACTTTTAGTTTATAATATTAATGAAATCTTAGGCCATTCAGACGCTCTCCGAGTACGAAGCTTCGTGGCCTGATCGGCAGAACGAGCCGTTTAGTTTTGCTGGACATCAGTTCGAGTCTCGAAAATGAGATTTTTTAGTATATTTTTCTTTTTTTTTCTATTTTATTTATTTTAGGTATACATTATTCCAACACTTACTAAGAACTTTTCAAAATGTTAAACTTTTAAAATAAAATTTAATGTCAAAATAATTCTATATTCAAGAGAAATTTTAGGAGTCAAGTTCACGCACATGCGCAGAATTCATTCCTATCCAAAGCATTATGATTTTAGACCAGAATGACACCGTGTTAAAACTTTTAGTTTATAATCTTAATGAGAGTCTTAGGCCATTCAGACGCTCTCCGGGTACGAAGCTTCGTGGATTGATCGGCAGAACGAGCCACTTAGTTTTGCTGGACATCAGTTCGAGTCTCGAAAATGAGATTTTTTTAGTATATTTTTCTTTTTTTTTTCTATTTTATTTATTTTAGGTATACATTATTCCAACACTTACTAAGAACTTTTCAAAATGTTAAACTTTTCAAATAAAATTTAATGTCAAAATATTTCTATATTCAAGAGAAATTTTAGGAGTCAAGTTCACGCACATGCGCAGAATTCATTCCTATTCATCGGCAGAACGAGCAGTTCAGTTTTGCTGGACATCAGTTCGAGTCCCGAAAATGAGATTTTTTTAGTATATTTTTCTTTTTTTTTCTATTTTATTTATTTTAGATATACATTATTCCAACACTTACTAAGAACTTTTCAAAATGTTATACTTTAAAAATAAAATTTAATTTCAAAATATTTCTATATTCAAGAGAAATTTTATGAGTCAAGTTCACGCACATGCGCAGAATTCATTCCTATTCAAATCATTATGCTTTTAGACCAGATTGTCACCGTGTTAAAACTTTTAGTTTATAATCTTAATGAGAGTCTTAGGCAATTCAGACGCTCTCCGGGTACGAAGCTTCGTGGCCTGATCGGCAGAACGAGCAGTTTAGTTTTGCTGAACATCAGTTCGAGTCTCGAAAATGAGATTTTTTTAGTATATTTTTCTTTTTTTTCTATTTTATTCATTTTAGGTATACATTATTCCAACACTTACTAAGAACTTTTCAAAATATTAAACTTTTAAAATAAAATTTAATGTCAAAATAATTCTATATTCAAGAGAAATTTTAGGAGTCAAGTTCACGCACATGCGCAGAATTCATTCCTATCCAAAGCATTATGATTTTAGACCAGAATGACACCGTGTTAAAACTTTTAGTTTATAATCTTAATGAGAGTCTTAGGCCATTCAGACGCTCTCCGGTTACGAAGCTTCGTGGCCTGATCGGCAGAACGAGCCGTTTAGTTTTGCTGGACATCAGTTCGAGTCTCGAAAATAAGATTTTTTTAGTATATTTTTCTTTTTTTTTTTCTATTTTATTTATTTTAGGTATACATTATTCCAACACTTACTAAGAACTTTTCAAAATGTTAAACTTTTCAAATAAAATTTAATGTCAAAATAATTCTATATTCAAGAGAAATTTTAGGAGTCAAGTTCACGCACATGCGCAGAATTCATTCCTATTCATCGGCAGAACGAGCCGTTTAGTTTTGCTGGACATCAGTTCGAGTCTCGAAAATGAAAATTTTTAAATATATTTTTCTTTTCTTTTTTTTTTCTTTTATTTATTTTAGGTATATTTATCCATTATTCCAACACTTACCAAGAACTTTTCAAAATGTTATACTTTAAAAATAAAATTTAATTTCAAAATATTTCTATATTCAAGAGAAATTTTATGAGTCAATTTCACGCACATGCGCAGAATTCATTCCTATTCAAATCATTATGCTTTTAGACCAGATTGTCACCGTGTTAAAACTTTTAGTTTATAATCTTAATGAGAGTCTTAGGCCATTCAGACGCTCTCCGGGTACGAAGCTTCGTGGCCTGATCGGCAGAACGAGCAGTTTAGTTTTGCTGAACATCAGTTCGAGTCTCGAAAATGAGATTTTTTTAGTATATTTTTCTTTTTTTTCTATTTTATTCATTTTAGGTATACATTATTCCAACACTTACTAAGAACTTTTCAAAATGTTAAACTTTTAAAATAAAATTTAATGTCAAAATATTTTATATTCAAGAGAAATTTTAGGAGTCAAGTTCACGCACATGCGCAGAATTCATTCCTATCCAAAGCATTATGATTTTAGACCAGAATGACACCGTGTTAAAACTTTTAGTTTATAATCTTAATGAAATCTTAGGCCATTCAGACGCTCTCCGGGTACGAAGCTTCGTGGCCTGATCGGCAGAACGAGCCGTTTAGTTTTGCTGGACATCAGTTCGAGTCTCGAAAATGAGATTTTTTTAGTATATTTTTCTTTTTTTTTCTATTTTATTTATTTTAGGTATACATTATTCCAACACTTACTAAGAACTTTTCAAAATGTTAAACTTTTAAAATAAAATTTAATGTCAAAATAATTCTATATTCAAGAGACATTTTAGGAGTCAAGTTCACGCACATGCGCAGAATTCATTCCTATCCAAAGCATTATGATTTTAGACCAGAATGACACCGTGTTAAAACTTTTAGTTTATAATCTTAATGAGAGTCTTAGGCCATTCAGACGCTCTCCGGGTACGAAGCTTCGTGGCCTGATCGGCAGAACGAGCCGTTTAGTTTTGCTGGACATCAGTTCGAGTCTCGAAAATGAGATTTTTTTAGTATATATTTTTTTTTTTTTTCTATTTTATTTATTTTAGGTATACATTATTCCAACACTTACTAAGAACTTTTCAAAATGTTAAACTTTTAAAATAAAATTTAATGTCAAAATATTTTATATTCAAGAGAAATTTTAGGAGTCAAGTTCACGCACATGCGCAGAATTCATTCCTATCCAAAGCATTATGATTTTAGACCAGAATGACACCGTGTTAAAACTTTTAGTTTATAATATTAATGAGAGTCTTAGGCCATTCAGACGCTCTCCGGGTACGAAGCTTCGTGGCCTGATCGGCAGAACGAGCCGTTTAGTTTTGCTGGACATCAGTTCGAGTCTCGAAAATAAGATTTTTTTAGTATATTTTTCTTTTTTTTTTCTATTTTATTTATTTTAGGTATACATTATTCCAACACTTACTAAGAACTTTTCAAAATGTTAAACTTTTCAAATAAAATTTAATGTCAAAATAATTCTATATTCAAGAGAAATTTTAGGAGTCAAGTTCACGCACATGCGCAGAATTCATTCCTATTCATCGGCAGAACGAGCCGTTTAGTTTTGCTGGACATCAGTTCGAGTCTCGAAAATGAAAATTTTTAAATATATTTTTCTTTTCTTTTTTTTTTCTTTTATTTATTTTAGGTATATTTATCCATTATTCCAACACTTACCAAGAACTTTTCAAAATGTTATACTTTAAAAATAAAATTTAATTTCAAAATATTTCTATATTCAATAGAAATTTTATGAGTCAATTTCACGCACATGCGCAGAATTCATTCCTATTCAAATCATTATGCTTTTAGACCAGATTGTCACCGTGTTAAAACTTTTAGTTTATAATCTTAATGAGAGTCTTAGGCCATTCAGACGCTCTCCGGGTACGAAGCTTCGTGGCCTGATCGGCAGAACGAGCAGTTTAGTTTTGCTGAACATCAGTTCAAGTCTCGAAAATGAGATTTTTTTAGTATATTTTTCTTTTTTTTCTATTTTATTCATTTTAGGTATACATTATTCCAACACTTACTAAGAACTTTTCAAAATGTTAAACTTTTAAAATAAAATTTAATGTCAAAATATTTTATATTCAAGAGAAATTTTAGGAGTCAAGTTCACGCACATGCGCAGAATTCATTCCTATCCAAAGCATTATGATTTTAGACCAGAATGACACCGTGTTAAAACTTTTAGTTTATAATCTTAATGAAATCTTAGGCCATTCAGACGCTCTCCGGGTACGAAGCTTCGTGGCCTGATCGGCAGAACGAGCCGTTTAGTTTTGCTGGACATCAGTTCGAGTCTCGAAAATGAGATTTTTTTAGTATATTTTTCTTTTTTTTTCTATTTTATTTATTTTAGGTATACATTATTCCAACACTTACTAAGAACTTTTCAAAATGTTAAACTTTTAAAATAAAATTTAATGTCAAAATAATTCTATATTCAAGAGACATTTTAGGAGTCAAGTTCACGCACATGCGCAGAATTCATTCCTATCCAAAGCATTATGATTTTAGACCAGAATGACACCGTGTTAAAACTTTTAGTTTATAATCTTAATGAGAGTCTTAGGCCATTCAGACGCTCTCCGGGTACGAAGCTTCGTGGCCTGATCGGCAGAACGAGCCGTTTAGTTTTGCTGGACATCAGTTCGAGTCTCGAAAATGAGATTTTTTTAGTATATTTTTCTTTTTTTTTTCTATTTTATTTATTTTAGGTATACATTATTCCAACACTTACTAAGAACTTTTCAAAATGTTAAACTTTTAAAATAAAATTTAATGTCAAAATATTTTATATTCAAGAGAAATTTTAGGAGTCAAGTTCACGCACATGCGCAGAATTCATTCCTATCCAAAGCATTATGATTTTAGACCAGAATGACACCGTGTTAAAACTTTTAGTTTATAATCTTAATGAGAGTCTTAGGCCATTCAGACGCTCTCCGGGTACGAAGCTTCGTGGCCTGATCGGCAGAACGAGCCGTTTAGTTTTGCTGGACATCAGTTCGAGTCTCGAAAATGAGATTTTTTTAGTATATTTTTCTTTTTTTTCTATTTTATTTATTTTAGGCATACATTATTCCAACACTTACTAAGAACTTTTCAAAATGTTAAACTTTTAAAATAAAATTTAATGTCAAAATAATTCTATATTCAAGAGAAATTTTAGGAGTCAAGTTCACGCACATGCGCAGAATTCATTCCTATCCAAAGCATTATGATTTTAGACCAGAATGACACCGTGTTAAAACTTTGTTTATAATCTTACTGAGAGTCTTAGGCCATTCAGACGCTCTCCGGGTACGAAGCTTCGTGGCCTGATCGGCAGAACGAGCCGTTTAGTTTTGCTGGACATCAGTTCGAGTCTCGAAAATGAGATTTTTTTAGTATATTTTTCTTTTTTTTTCTTTTTTATTTATTTTAGATATACATTATTCCAACACTTACTAAGAACTTTTCAAAATGTTAAACTTTTAAAAAAAATTTAATGTCAAAATATTTCTATATTCAAGAGAAATTTTAGGAGTCAAGTTCACGCACATGCGCAGAATTCATTCCTATCCAAAGCATTAGGATTTTAGACCAGAATGACACCGTGTTAAAACTTTTAGTTTATAGTCTTAATGAGAGTCTTAGGCCATTCAGACGCTCGCCGGGTACGAAGCTTCGTGGCCTGATCGGCAGAACGAGCAGTTTAGTTTTGCTGAACATCAGTTCGAGTCTCGAAAATGAGATTTTTTTAGTATATTTTTCTTTTTTTTTCTATTTTATTTATTTTAGGTATACATTATTCCAACACTTACTAAGAACTTTTCAAAATGTTAAACTTTTAAAATAAAATTTAATGTCAAAATATTTCTATATTCAAGAGAAATTTTAGAAGTCAAGTTCACTCATATGCGCAGAATTCTTTCCTATCCAAAGCATTATGATTTTAGACAAGAATGACACCGTGTTAAAACTTTTAGTTTATAATCTTAATAAGAGTCTTAGACCATTAAGACGCTCTCCGGGTACGAAGCTTCGTGGCCAGATCGGTTGAACGAGCCGTTTAGTTTTGCTGGACATCAGTTCGAGTCTCGAAAATGAGATTTTTTTAGTATATTTTTCTTTCTTTTTCTATTTTATTTATTTTAGGTATACATTATTCCAACACTTACTAAGAACTTTTCAAAATGTTAAACTTTTAATATAAAATTTAATGTCAAAATAATTCTATATTCAAGAGAAATTTTAGGAGTCAAGTTCACGCACATGCGCAGAATTCATTCCTATTCATCGGCAGAACGAGCCGTTTAGTTTTGCTGGACATCAGTTCGAGTCTCGAAAATGAAAATTTTTAAATATATTTTTCTTTTCTTTTTTTTCTTTTATTTATTTTAGGTATATTTATCCATCATTCCAACACTTACTAAGAACTTTTCAAAATGTTATACTTTAAAAATAAAATTTAATTTCAAAATATTTCTATATTCAAGAGAAATTTTATGAGTCAAGTTCACGCACATGCGCAGAATTCATTCCTATTCAAAACATTATGCTTTTAGACCAGATTGTCACCGTGTTAAAACTTTTAGTTTATAATCTTAATGAGAGTCTTAGGCAATTCAGACGCTCTCCGGGTACGACGCTTCGTGGCCTGATCGGCAGAACGAGCAGTTTAGTTTTGCTGAACATCAGTTCGAGTCTCGAAAATGAGATTTTTTTAGTATATTTTTCTTTTTTTTTCTATTTTATTCATTTTAGGTATACATTATTCCAACACTTACTAAGAACTTTTCAAAATATTAAACTTTTAAAATAAAATTTAATGTCAAAATAATTCTATATTCAAGAGAAATTTTAGGAGTCAAGTTCACGCACATGCGCAGAATTCATTCCTATCCAAAGCATTATGATTTTAGACCAGAATGACACCGTGTTAAAACTTTTAGTTTATAATCTTAATGAGAGTCTTAGACCATTCAGACGCTCTCCGGGTACGAAGCTTCGTGGCCAGATCGGTTGAACGAGCCGTTTAGTTTTGCTGGACATCAGTTCGAGTCTCGAAAATGAGATTTTTTTAGTATATTTTTCTTTCTTTTTCTATTTTATTTATTTTAGGTATACATTATTCCAACACTTACTAAGAACTTTTCAAAATGTTAAACTTTTAATATAAAATTTAATGTCAAAATAATTCTATATTCAAGAGAAATTTTAGGAGTCAAGTTCACGCACATGCGCAGAATTCATTCCTATTCATCGGCAGAACGAGCCGTTTAGTTTTGCTGGACATCAGTTCGAGTCTCGAAAATGAAAATTTTTAAATATATTTTTCTTTTCTTTTTTTTCTTTTATTTATTTTAGGTATATTTATCCATCATTCCAACACTTACTAAGAACTTTTCAAAATGTTAAACTTTTAAAATAAAATTTAATGTCAAAATATTTCTATATTCAAGAGAAATTTTAGGAGTCAAGTTCACGCACATGCGCAGAATTCATTCCTATTCATCGGCAGAACGAGCAGTTCAGTTTTGCTGGACATCAGTTCGAGTCCCGAAAATGAGATTTTTTTAGTATATTTTTCTTTTTTTTCTATTTTATTTATTTTAGGTATACATTATTCCAACACTTACTAAGAACTTTTCAAAATGTTAAACTTTTAAAATAAAATTTAATGTCAAAATATTTCTATATTCAAGAGAAATTTTAGGAGTCAAGTTCACGCACATGCGCAGAATTCATTCCTATTCATCGGCAGAACGAGCCGTTTAGTTTTGCTGGACATCAGTTCGAGTCTCGAAAATGAAAATTTTTAAATATATTTTTCTTTTCTTTTTTTTTTCTTTTATTTATTTTAGGTATATTTATCCATTATTCCAACACTTACTAAGAACTTTTCAAAATGTTATACTTTAAAAATAAAATTTAATTTCAAAATATTTCTATATTCAAGAGAAATTTTATGAGTCAAGTTCACGCACATGCGCAGAATTCATTCCTATTCAAATCATTATGCTTTTAGACCAGATTGTCACCGTGTTAAAACTTTTAGTTTATAATCTTAATGAGAGTCTTAGGCAATTCAGACGCTCTCCGGGTACGAAGCTTCGTGGCCTGATCGGCAGAACGAGCAGTTTAGTTTTGCTGAACATCAGTTCGAGTCTCGAAAATGAGATTTTTTTAGTATATTTTTCTTTTTTTTTCTATTTTATTCATTTTAGGTATACATTATTCCAACACTTACTAAGAACTTTTCAAAATATTAAACTTTTAAAATAAAATTTAATGTCAAAATAATTCTATATTCAAGAGAAATTTTAGGAGTCAAGTTCACGCACATGCGCAGAATTCATTCCTATCCAAAGCATTATGATTTTAGACCAGAATGACACCGTGTTAAAACTTTTAGTTTATAATCTTAATGAGAGTCTTAGACCATTCAGACGCTCTCCAGGTACGAAGCTTCGTGGCCAGATCGGTTGAACGAGCCGTTTAGTTTTGCTGGACATCAGTTCGAGTCTCGAAAATGAGATTTTTTTAGTATATTTTTCTTTCTTTTTCTATTTTATTTATTTTAGGTATACATTATTCCAACACTTACTAAGAACTTTTGAAAATGTTAAACTTTTAATATAAAATTTAATGTCAAAATAATTCTATATTCAGGAGAAATTTTAGGAGTCAAGTTCACGCACATGCGCAGAATTCATTCCTATTCATCGGCAGAACGAGCCGTTTAATTTTGCTGGACATCAGTTCGAGTCTCGAAAATGAAAATTTTTAAATATATTTTTCTTTTCTTTTTTTTCTTTTATTTATTTTAGGTATATTTATCCATCATTCCAACACTTACTAAGAACTTTTCAAAATGTTAAACTTTTAAAATAAAATTTAATGTCAAAATATTTCTATATTCAAGAGAAATTTTAGGAGTCAAGTTCACGCACATGCGCAGAATTCATTCCTATTCATCGGCAGAACGAGCAGTTCAGTTTTGCTGGACATCATTTCGAGTCCCGAAAATGAGATTTTTTTAGTATATTTTTCTTTTTTTTCTATTTTATTTATTTTAGGTATACATTATTCCAACACTTACTAAGAACTTTTCAAAATGTTAAACTTTTAAAATAAAATTTAATGTCAAAATATTTCTATATTCAAGAGAAATTTTAGGAGTCAAGTTCACGCACATGCGCAGAATTCATTCCTATTCATCGGCAGAACGAGCCGTTTAGTTTTGCTGGACATCAGTTCGAGTCTCGAAAATGAAAATTTTTAAATATATTTTTCTTTTCTTTTTTTTTTCTTTTATTTATTTTAGGTATATTTATCCATTATTCCAACACTTACTAAGAACTTTTCAAAATGTTATACTTTAAAAATAAAATTTAATTTCAAAATATTTCTATATTCAAGAGAAATTTTATGAGTCAAGTTCACGCACACGCGCAGAATTCATTCCTATTCAAATCATTATGCTTTTAGACCAGATTGTCACCGTGTTAAAACTTTTAGTTTATAATCTTAATGAGAGTCTTAGGCAATTCAGACGCTCTCCGGGTACGAAGCTTCGTGGCCTGATCGGCAGAACGAGCAGTTTAGTTTTGCTGAACATCAGTTCGAGTCTCGAAAATGAGATTTTTTTAGTATATTTTTCTTTTTTTTTCTATTTTATTCATTTTAGGTATACATTATTCCAACACTTACTAAGAACTTTTCAAAATATTAAACTTTTAAAATAAAATTTAATGTCAAAATAATTCTATATTCAAGAGAAATTTTAGGAGTCAAGTTCACGCACATGCGCAGAATTCATTCCTATCCAAAGCATTATGATTTTAGACCAGAATGACACCGTGTTAAAACTTTTAGTTTATAATCTTAATGAGAGTCTTAGGCCATTCAGACGCTCTCCGGGTACGAAGCTTCGTGGCCTGATCGGCAGAACGAGCCGTTTAGTTTTGCTGGACATCAGTTCGAGTCTCGAAAATAAGATTTTTTTAGTATATTTTTCTTTTTTTTTTTCTATTTTATTTATTTTAGGTATACATTATTCCAACACTTACTAAGAACTTTTCAAAATGTTAAACTTTTCAAATAAAATTTAATGTCAAAATAATTCTATATTCAAGAGAAATTTTAGGAGTCAAGTTCACGCACATGCGCAGAATTCATTCCTATTCATCGGCAGAACGAGCCGTTTAGTTTTGCTGGACATCAGTTCGAGTCTCGAAAATGAAAATTTTTAAATATATTTTTCTTTTCTTTTTTTTCTTCTTTTATTTATTTTAGGTATATTTATCCATTATTCCAACACTTACTAAGAACTTTTCAAAATGTTATACTTTAAAAATAAAATTTAATTTCAAAATATTTCTATATTCAAGAGAAATTTTATGAGTCAAGTTCACGCACATGCGCAGAATTCATTCCTATTCAAATCATTATGCTTTTAGACCAGATTGTCACCGTGTTAAAACTTTTAGTTTATAATCTTAATGAGAGTCTTAGGCCATTCAGACGCTCTCCGGGTACGAAGCTTCGTGGCCTGATCGGCAGAACGAGCAGTTTAGTTTTGCTGAACATCAGTTCGAGTCTCGAAAATGAGATTTTTTTAGTATATTTTTCTTTTTTTTTTTCTATTTTATTTATTTTAGGTATACATTATTCCAACACTTACTAAGAACTTTTCAAAATGTTAAACTTTTAAAATAAAATTTAATGTCAAAATAATTCTATATTCAAGAGAAATTTTAGGAGTCAAGTTCACGCACATGCGCAGAATTCATTCCTATCCAAAGCATTATGATTTTAGACCAGAATGACACCGTGTTAAAACTTTTAGTTTATAATCTTAATGAGAGTCTTAGGCCATTCAGACGCTCTCCGGGTACGAAGCTTCGTGGCCTGATCGGCAGAACGAGCCGTTCAATTTTGCTGGACATCAGTTCGAGTCTCGAAAATGAGATTTTTTTAGTATATTTGTCTTTTTTTTTCTATTTTATTTATTTTAGGTATACATTATTCCAACACTTACTAAGAACTTTTCAAAATGTTAAACTTTTAAAATAAAATTTAATGTCAAAATATTTTATATTCAAGAGAAATTTTAGGAGTCAAGTTCACGCACATGCGCAGAATTCATTCCTATCCAAAGCATTTTGATTTTAGACCAGAATGACACCGTGTTAAAACTTTTAGTTTATAATCTTAATGAAATCTTAGGCCATTCAGACGCTCTCCGGGTACGAAGCTTCGTGGCCTGATCGGCAGAACGAGCCGTTTAGTTTTGCTGGACATCAGTTCGAGTCTCGAAAATGAGATTTTTTTAGTATATTTTTCTTTTTTTTTCTATTTTATTTATTTTAGGTATACATTATTCCAACACTTACTAAGAACTTTTCAAAATGTTAAACTTTTAAAATAAAATTTAATGTCAAAATAATTCTATATTCAAGAGAAATTTTAGGAGTCAAGTTCACGCACATGCGCAGAATTCATTCCTATCCAAAGCATTATGATTTTAGACCAGAATGACACCGTGTTAAAACTTTTAGTTTATAATCTTAATGAGAGTCTTAGGCCATTCAGACACTCTCCGGGTACGAAGCTTCGTGGCCTGATCGGCAAAACGAGCCGTTTAGTTTTGCTGGACATCAGTTCGAGTCTCGAAAATGAGATTTTTTTAGTATATTTTTCTTTTTTTTTCTATTTTATTTATTTTAGGTATACATTATTCCAACACTTACTAAGAACTTTTCAAAATGTTAAACTTTTAAAATAAAATTTAATGTCAAAATATTTTATATTCAAGAGAAATTTTAGGAGTCAAGTTCACGCACATGCGCAGAATTCATTCCTATCCAAAGCATTATGATTTTAGACCAGAATGACACCGTGTTAAAACTTTTAGTTTATAATCTTAATGAGAGTCTTAGGCCATTCAGACGCTCTCCGGGTACGAAGCTTCGTGGCCTGATCGGCAGAACGAGCCGTTTAGTTTTGCTGGACATCAGTTCGAGTCTCGAAAATGAGATTTTTTAAGTATATTTTTCTTTTTTTTTCTATTTTATTTATTTTAGGTATACATTATTCCAACACTTACTAAGAACTTTTCAAAATGTTAAACTTTTAAAATAAAATTTAATGTCAAAATAATTCTATATTCAAGAGAAATTTTAGGAGTCAAGTTCACGCACATGCGCAGAATTCATTCCTATCCAAAGCATTATGATTTTAGACCAGAATGACACCGTGTTAAAACTTTTAGTTTATAATCTTAATGAAATCTTAGGCCATTCAGACGCTCTCCGGGTACGAAGCTTCGTGGCCTGATCGGCAGAACGAGCCGTTTAGTTTTGCTGGACATCAGTTCGAGTCTCGAAAATGAGATTTTTTTAGTATATTTTTCTTTTTTTTTCTATTTTATTTATTTTAGGTATACATTATTCCAACACTTACTAAGAACTTTTCAAAATGTTAAACTTTTAAAATAAAATTTAATGTCAAAATAATTCTATATTCAAGAGAAATTTTAGGAGTCAAGTTCACGCACATGCGCAGAATTCATTCCTATCCAAAGCATTATGATTTTAGACCAGAATGACACCGTGTTAAAACTTTTAGTTTATAATCTTAATGAGAGTCTTAGGCCATTCAGACACTCTCCGGGTACGAAGCTTCGTGGCCTGATCGGCAAAACGAGCCGTTTAGTTTTGCTGGACATCAGTTCGAGTCTCGAAAATGAGATTTTTTTAGTATATTTTTCTTTTTTTTTCTATTTTATTTATTTTAGGTATACATTATTCCAACACTTACTAAGAACTTTTCAAAATGTTAAACTTTTAAAATAAAATTTAATGTCAAAATATTTTATATTCAAGAGAAATTTTAGGAGTCAAGTTCACGCACATGCGCAGAATTCATTCCTATCCAAAGCATTATGATTTTAGACCAGAATGACACCGTGTTAAAACTTTTAGTTTATAATCTTAATGAGAGTCTTAGGCCATTCAGACGCTCTCCGGGTACGAAGCTTCGTGGCCTGATCGGCAGAACGAGCCGTTTAGTTTTGCTGGACATCAGTTCGAGTCTCGAAAATGAGATTTTTTAAGTATATTTTTCTTTTTTTTTCTATTTTATTTATTTTAGGTATACATTATTCCAACACTTACTAAGAACTTTTCAAAATGTTAAACTTTTAAAATAAAATTTAATGTCAAAATAATTCTATATTCAAGAGAAATTTTAGGAGTCAAGTTCACGCACATGCGCAGAATTCATTCCTATCCAAAGCATTATGATTTTAGACCAGAATGACACCGTGTTAAAACTTTTAGTTTATAATCTTAATGAGAGTCTTAGGCCATTCAGACGCTCTCCGGGTACGAAGCTTCGTGGCCTGATCGGCAGAACGAGCCGTTCAATTTTGCTGGACATCAGTTCGAGTCTCGAAAATGAGATTTTTTTAGTATATTTGTCTTTTTTTTTCTATTTTATTTATTTTAGGTATACATTATTCCAACACTTACTAAGAACTTTTCAAAATGTTAAACTTTTAAAATAAAATTTAATGTCAAAATATTTTATATTCAAGAGAAATTTTAGGAGTCAAGTTCACGCACATGCGCAGAATTCATTCCTATCCAAAGCATTTTGATTTTAGACCAGAATGACACCGTGTTAAAACTTTTAGTTTATAATCTTAATGAAATCTTAGGCCATTCAGACGCTCTCCGGGTACGAAGCTTCGTGGCCTGATCGGCAGAACGAGCCGTTTAGTTTTGCTGGACATCAGTTCGAGTCTCGAAAATGAGATTTTTTTAGTATATTTTTCTTTTTTTTTCTATTTTATTTATTTTAGGTATACATTATTCCAACACTTACTAAGAACTTTTCAAAATGTTAAACTTTTAAAATAAAATTTAATGTCAAAATAATTCTATATTCAAGAGAAATTTTAGGAGTCAAGTTCACGCACATGCGCAGAATTCATTCCTATCCAAAGCATTATGATTTTAGACCAGAATGACACCGTGTTAAAACTTTGTTTATAATCTTACTGAGAGTCTTAGGCCATTCAGACGCTCTCCGGGTACGAAGCTTCGTGGCCTGATCGGCAGAACGAGCCGTTTAGTTTTGCTGGACATCAGTTCGAGTCTCGAAAATGAGATTTTTTTAGTATATTTTTCTTTTTTTTTCTATTTTATTTATTTTAGGTATACATTATTCCAATACTTACTAAGAACTTTTCAAAATGTTAAACTTTTAAAATAAAATTTAATGTCAAAATAATTCTACATTCAAGAGAAATTTTAGGAGTCAAGTTCACGCACATGCGCAGAATTCATTCCTATCCAAAGCATTATGATTTTAGACCAGAATGACACCGTGTTAAAACTTTTAGTTTATAATCTTAATGAGAGTCTTAGGCCATTCAGACGCTCTCCGGCTCCGAAGCTTCGTGGCCTGATCGGCAGAACGAGCCGTTCAGTTTTGCTGGACATCAGTTCGAGTCTCGAAAATGAGATTTTTTTAGTATATTTTTCTTTTTTTTTCTATTTTATTTATTTTAGGTATACATTATTCCAACACTTACTAAGAACTTTTCAAAATGTTAAACTTTTAAAATAAAATTTAATGTCAAAATAATTCTATATTCAAGAGAAATTTTAGGAGTCAAGTTCACGCACATGCGCAGAATTCATTCCTATCCAAAGCATTATGATTTTAGACCAGAATGACACCGTGTTAAAACTTTGTTTATAATCTTACTGAGAGTCTTAGGCCATTCAGACGCTCTCCGGGAACGAAGCTTCGTGGCCTGATCGGCAGAACGAGCCGTTTAGTTTTGCTGGACATCAGTTCGAGTCTCGAAAATGAGATTTTTTTAGTATATTTTTCTTTTTTTTCAATTTTATTTATTTTAGGTATACATTATTCCAACACTTACTAAGAACTTTTCAAAATGTTAAACTTTTAAAATAAAATTTAATGTCAAAATAATTCTATATTCAAGAGAAATTTTAGGAGTCAAGTTCACGCACATGCGCAGAATTCATTCCTATCCAAAGCATTATGATTTTAGACCAGAATGACACCGTGTTAAAACTTTTAGTTTATAATCTTAATGAGAGTCTTAGGCCATTCAGACGCTCTCCGGCTACGAAGCTTCGTGGCCTGATCGGCAGAACGAGCCGTTCAGTTTTGCTGGACATCAGTTCGAGTCTCGAAAATGAGATTTTTTTAGTATATTTTTCTTTTTTTTTCTATTTTATTTATTTTAGGTATACATTATTCCAACACTTACTAAGAACTTTTCAAAATGTTAAACTTTTAAAATAAAATTTAATGTCAAAATAATTCTATATTCAAGAGAAATTTTAGGAGTCAAGTTCACGCACATGCGCAGAATTCATTCCTATCCAAAGCATTATGATTTTAGACCAGAATGACACCGTGTTAAATCTTTTAGTTTATAATCTTAATGAGAGTCTTAGGCCATTCAGACGCTCTCCGGGTACGAAGCGTCGTGGCCTGATCGGCAGAACGAGCCGTTTAGTTTTGCTGGACATCAGTTCGAGTCTCGAAAATGAGATTTTTTTAGTATATTTTTCTTTTTTTTTCTATTTTATTTATTTTAGGTATACATTATTCCAACACTTACTAAGAACTTTTCAAAATGTTAAACTTTTAAAATAAAATTTAATGTCAAAATATTTTATATTCAAGAGAAATTTTAGGAGTCAAGTTCACGCACATGCGCAGAATTCATTCCTATCCAAAGCATTATGATTTTAGACCAGAATGACACCGTGTTAAAACTTTTAGTTTATAATCTTAATAAGAGTCTTAGGCCATTCAGACGCTCTCCGGCTACGAAGCTTCGTGGCCTGATCGGCAGAACGAGCCGTTCAGTTTTGCTGGACATCAGTTCGAGTCTCGAAAATGAGATTTTTTTAGTATATTTTTCTTTTTTTTTTCTATTTTATTTATTTTAGGTATACATTATTCCAACACTTACTAGGAACTTTTCAAAATGTTAAACTTTTAAAATAAAATTTAATGTCAAAATAATTCTATATTCAAGAGAAATTTTAGGAGTCAAGTTCACGCACATGCGCAGAATTCATTCCTATCCAAAGCATTATGATTTTAGACCAGAATGACACCGTGTTAAAACTTTTAGTTTATAATCTTAATAAGAGTCTTAGGCCATTCAGACGCTCTCCGGCTACGAAGCTTCGTGGCCTGATCGGCAGAACGAGCCGTTCAGTTCTGCTGGACATCAGTTCGAGTCTCGAAAATGAGATTTTTTTAGTATATTTTTCTTTTTTTTTCTATTTTATTTATTTTAGGTATACATTATTCCAACACTTACTAGGAACTTTTCAAAATGTTAAACTTTTAAAATAAAATTTAATGTCAAAATAATTCTATATTCAAGAGAAATTTTAGTAGTCAAGTTCACGCACATGCGCAGAATTCATTCCTATCCAAAGCATTATGATTTTAGACCAGAATGACACCGTGTTAAAACTTTTAGTTTATAATCTTAATGACAGTCTTAGGCCATTCAGACGCTCTCCGGGTACGAAGCTTCGTGGCCTGATCGGCAGAACGAGCCGTTTAGTTTTGCTGGACATCAGTTCGAGTCTCGAAAATGAGATTTTTTTAGTATATTTTTCTTTTTTTTTCTATTTTATTTATTTTAGGTATACATTATTCCAACACTTACTAAAAACTTTTCAAAATGTTAAACTTTTAAAATAAAATTTAATGTCAAAATAATTCTATATTCAAGAGAAATTTTAGGAGTCAAGTTCACGCACATGCGCAGAATTCATTCCTATCCAAAGCATTATGATTTTAGACCAGAATGACACCGTGTTAAAACTTTTAGTTTATAATCTTAATGAGAGTCTTAGGCCATTCAGACGCTCTCCGGCTACGAAGCTTCGTGGCCTGATCGGCAGAACGAGCCGTACACTTTTGCTGGACATCAGTTCGAGTCTCGGAAATGAGATTTTTTTAGTATATTTTTCTTTTTTTTTCTATTTTATTTATTTTAGGTATACATTATTCCAACACTTACTAAGAACTTTTCAAAATGTTAAACTTTTAAAATAAAATTTAATGTCAAAATATTTCTATATTCAAGAGAAATTTTAGGAGTCAAGTTCACGCACATGCGCAGAATTCATTCCTATTCAAATCATTATGCTTTTAGACCAGATTGTCACCGTGTTAAAACTTTTAGTTTATAATCTTAATGAGAGTCTTAGGCCATTCAGACGCTCTCCGGGTACAAAGCGTCGTGGCCTGATCGGCAGAACGAGCAGTTTAGTTTTGCTGAACATCAGTTCGAGTCTCGAAAATGAGATTTTTTTAGTATATTTTTCTTTTTTTTTCTATTTTATTTATTTTAGGTATACATTATTCCAACACTTACTAAGAACTTTTCAAAATGTTAAACTTTTAAAATAAAATTTAATGTCAAAATAATTCTATATTCAAGAGAAATTTTAGGAGTCAAGTTCACGCACATGCGCAGAATTCATTCCTATCCAAAGCATTATGATTCTAGACAAGAATGACACCGTGTTAAAACTTTTAGTTTATAATCTTAATAAGAGTCTTAGACCATTCAGACGCTCTCCGGGTACGAAGCTTCGTGGCCAGATCGGTTGAACGAGCCGTATAGTTTTGCTGGACATCAGTTCGAGTCTCGAAAATGAGATTTTTTTAGTATATTTTTCTTTCTTTTTCTATTTTATTTATTTTAGGTATACATTATTCCAACACTTACTAAGAACTTTTCAAAATGTTAAACTTTTAAAATAAAATTTAATGTCAAATTAATTCTATATTGAAGAGAAATTTTAGGAGTCAAGTTCACGCACATGCGCAGAATTCATTCCTATCCAAAGCATTATGATTTTAGACCAGAATGACACCGTGTTAAAACTTTTAGTTTATAATCTTAATAAGAGTCTTAGGCCATTCAGACGCTCTCCGGCTACGAAGCTTCGTGGCCTGATCGGCAGAACGAGCCGTTCAGTTTTGCTGGACATCAGTTCGAGTCTCGAAAATGAGATTTTTTTAGTATATTTTTCTTTTTTTTTCTATTTTATTTATTTTACGTATACATTATTCCAACACTTACTAAGAACTTTTCAAAATGTTAAACTTTTAAAATAAAATTTAATGTCAAAATAATTCTACATTCAAGAGAAATTTTAGGAGTCAAGTTCACGCACATGCGCAGAATTCATTCCTATTCAAATCATTATGCTTTTAGACCAGATTGTCACCGTGTTAAAACTTTTAGTTTATAATCTTAATGAGAGTCTTAGGCCATTCAGACGCTCTCCGGGTACGAAGCTTCGTGGCCTGATCGGCAGAACGAGCAGTTTAGTTTTGCTGAACATCAGTTCGAGTCTCGAAAATGAGAATTTTTTAGTATATTTTTCTTTTTTTTTCTATTTTATTTATTTTAGGTATACATTATTCCAACACTTACTAAGAACTTTTCAAAATGTTAAACTTTTAAAATAAAATTTAATGTCAAAATAATTCTATATTGAAGAGAAATTTTAGGAGTCAAGTTCACGCACATGCGCAGAATTCATTCCTATTCATCGGCAGAACGAGCCGTTTAGTTTTGCTGGACATCAGTTCGAGTCTCGAAAATGAAAATTTTTAAATATATTTTTCTTTTCTTTTTTTTTCTTTTATTTATTTTAGGTATATTTATCCATCATTCCAACACTTACTAAGAACTTTTCAAAATGTTATACTTTAAAAATAAAATTTAATTTCAAAATATTTCTATATTCAAGAGAAATTTTATGAGTCAAGTTCACGCACATGCGCAGAATTCATTCCTATTCAAATCATTATGCTTTTAGACCAGATTGTCACCGTGTTAAAACTTTTAGTTTATAATCTTAATGAGAGTCTTAGGCCATTCAGACGCTCTCCGGGTACGAAGCTTCGTGGCCTGATCGGCAGAACGAGCAGTTTAGTTTTGCTGAACATCAGTTCGAGTCTCGAAAATGAGATTTTTTTAGTATATTTTTTTTTTCTATTTTATTTATTTTAGGTATACATTATTCCAACACTTACTAAGAACTTTTCAAAATGTTAAACTTTTAAAATAAAATTTAATGTCAAAATAATTCTATATTCAAGAGAAATTTTAGGAGTCAAGTTCACGCACATGCGCAGAATTCATTCCTATCCAAAGCATTATGATTTTAGACCAGAATGACACCGTGTTAAAACTTTTAGTTTATAATCTTAATGAGAGTCTTAGGCCATTTAGACGCTCTCCGGCTACGAAGCTTCGTGGCCTGATCGGCAGAACGAGCCGTACAGTTTTGCTGGACATCAGTTCGAGTCTCGAAAATGAGATTTTTTTAGTATATTTTTCTTTTTTTTCTATTTTATTTATTTTAGGTATACATTATTCCAACACTTACTAAGAACTTTTCAAAATGTTAAACTTTTAAAATAAAATTTAATGTCAAAATATTTCTATATTCAAGAGAAATTTTAGGAGTCAAGTTCACGCACATGCGCAGAATTCATTCCTATTCAAATCATTATGCTTTTAGACCAGATTGTCACCGTGTTAAAACTTTTAGTTTATAATCTTAATGAGAGTCTTAGGCCATTCAGACGCTCTCCGGGTACAAAGCGTCGTGGCCTGATCGGCAGAACGAGCAGTTTAGTTTTGCTGAACATCAGTTCGAGTCTCGAAAATGAGATTTTTTTAGTATATTTTTCTTTTTTTTTCTATTTTATTTATTTTAGGTATACATTATTCCAACACTTACTAAGAACTTTTCAAAATGTTAAACTTTTAAAATAAAATTTAATGTCAAAATAATTCTATATTCAAGAGAAATTTTAGGAGTCAAGTTCACGCACATGCGCAGAATTCATTCCTATCCAAAGCATTATGATTCTAGACAAGAATGACACCGTGTTAAAACTTTTAGTTTATAATCTTAATAAGAGTCTTAGACCATTCAGACGCTCTCCGGGTACGAAGCTTCGTGGCCAGATCGGTTGAACGAGCCGTATAGTTTTGCTGGACATCAGTTCGAGTCTCGAAAATGAGATTTTTTTAGTATATTTTTCTTTCTTTTTCTATTTTATTTATTTTAGGTATACATTATTCCAACACTTACTAAGAACTTTTCAAAATGTTAAACTTTTAAAATAAAATTTAATGTCAAAATAATTCTATATTGAAGAGAAATTTTAGGAGTCAAGTTCACGCACATGCGCAGAATTCATTCCTATCCAAAGCATTATGATTTTAGACCAGAATGACACCGTGTTAAAACTTTTAGTTTATAATCTTAATAAGAGTCTTAGGCCATTCAGACGCTCTCCGGCTACGAAGCTTCGTGGCCTGATCGGCAGAACGAGCCGTTCAGTTTTGCTGGACATCAGTTCGAGTCTCGAAAATGAGATTTTTTTAGTATATTTTTCTTTTTTTTTCTATTTTATTTATTTTACGTATACATTATTCCAACACTTACTAAGAACTTTTCAAAATGTTATACTTTAAAAATAAAATTTAATTTCAAAATATTTCTATATTCAAGAGAAATTTTATGAGTCAAGTTCACGCACATGCGCAGAATTCATTCCTATTCAAATCATTATGCTTTTAGACCAGATTGTCACCGTGTTAAAACTTTTAGTTTATAATCTTAATGAGAGTCTTAGGCCATTCAGACGCTCTCCGGGTACGAAGCTTCGTGGCCTGATCGGCAGAACGAGCAGTTTAGTTTTGCTGAACATCAGTTCGAGTCTCGAAAATGAGATTTTTTTAGTATATTTTTCTTTTTTTTTCTATTTTATTTATTTTAGGTATACATTATTCCAACACTTACTAAGAACTTTTCAAAATGTTAAACTTTTAAAATAAAATTTAATGTCAAAATAATTCTATATTGAAGAGAAATTTTAGGAGTCAAGTTCACGCACATGCGCAGAATTCATTCCTATTCATCGGCAGAACGAGCCGTTTAGTTTTGCTGGACATCAGTTCGAGTCTCGAAAATGAAAATTTTTAAATATATTTTTCTTTTCTTTTTTTTTCTTTTATTTATTTTAGGTATATTTATCCATCATTCCAACACTTACTAAGAACTTTTCAAAATGTTATACTTTAAAAATAAAATTTAATTTCAAAATATTTCTATATTCAAGAGAAATTTTATGAGTCAAGTTCACGCACATGCGCAGAATTCATTCCTATTCAAATCATTATGCTTTTAGACCAGATTGTCACCGTGTTAAAACTTTTAGTTTATAATCTTAATGAGAGTCTTAGGCCATTCAGACGCTCTCCGGGTACGAAGCATCGTGGCCTGATCGGCAGAACGAGCAGTTTAGTTTTGCTGAACATCAGTTCGAGTCTCGAAAATGAGATTTTTTTAGTATATTTTTCTTTTTTTTTCTATTTTATTTATTTTAGGTATACATTATTCCAACACTTACTAAGAACTTTTCAAAATGTTAAACTTTTAAAATAAAATTTAATGTCAAAATAATTCTATATTGAAGAGAAATTTTAGGAGTCAAGTTCACGCACATGCGCAGAATTCATTCCTATCCAAAGCATTATGATTTTAGACCAGAATGACACCGTGTTAAAACTTTTAGTTTATAATCTTAATAAGAGTCTTAGGCCATTCAGACGCTCTCCGGCTACGAAGCTTCGTGGCCTGATCGGCAGAACGAGCCGTTCAGTTTTGCTGGACATCAGTTCGAGTCTCGAAAATGAGATTTTTTTAGTATATTTTTCTTTTTTTTTCTATTTTATTTATTTTACGTATACATTATTCCAACACTTACTAAGAACTTTTCAAAATGTTATACTTTAAAAATAAAATTTAATTTCAAAATATTTCTATATTCAAGAGAAATTTTATGAGTCAAGTTCACGCACATGCGCAGAATTCATTCCTATTCAAATCATTATGCTTTTAGACCAGATTGTCACCGTGTTAAAACTTTTAGTTTATAATCTTAATGAGAGTCTTAGGCCATTCAGACGCTCTCCGGGTACGAAGCTTCGTGGCCTGATCGGCAGAACGAGCAGTTTAGTTTTGCTGAACATCAGTTCGAGTCTCGAAAATGAGATTTTTTTAGTATATTTTTCTTTTTTTTTCTATTTTATTTATTTTAGGTATACATTATTCCAACACTTACTAAGAACTTTTCAAAATGTTAAACTTTTAAA
The DNA here is from genome assembly GCF_947563725.1 of Argiope bruennichi. Lineage (NCBI taxonomy): Eukaryota > Metazoa > Arthropoda > Arachnida > Araneae > Araneidae > Argiope > Argiope bruennichi. Next base: position 99,289,155 of record NC_079157.1, read on the forward strand.
ATAAAATTTAATGTCAAAATAATTCTATATTGAAGAGAAATTTTAGGAGTCAAGTTCACGCACATGCGCAGAATTCATTCCTATTCATCGGCAGAACGAGCCGTTTAGTTTTGCTGGACATCAGTTCGAGTCTCGAAAATGAAAATTTTTAAATATATTTTTCTTTTCTTTTTTTTTCTTTTATTTATTTTAGGTATATTTATCCATCATTCCAACACTTACTAAGAACTTTTCAAAATGTTATACTTTAAAAATAAAATTTAATTTCAAAATATTTCTATATTCAAGAGAAATTTTATGAGTCAAGTTCACGCACATGCGCAGAATTCATTCCTATTCAAATCATTATGCTTTTAGACCAGATTGTCACCGTGTTAAAACTTTTAGTTTATAATCTTAATGAGAGTCTTAGGCCATTCAGACGCTCTCCGGGTACGAAGCATCGTGGCCTGATCGGCAGAACGAGCAGTTTAGTTTTGCTGAACATCAGTTCGAGTCTCGAAAATGAGATTTTTTTAGTATATTTTTCTTTTTTTTTCTATTTTATTTATTTTAGGTATACATTATTCCAACACTTACTAAGAACTTTTCAAAAAGTTAAACTTTTAAAATAAAATTTAATGTCAAAATAATTCTATATTCAAGAGAAATTTTAGGAGTCAAGTTCACGCACATGCGCAGAATTCATTCCTATCCAAAGCATTATGATTTTAGACCAGAATGACACCGTGTTAAAACTTTTAGTTTATAATCTTAATGAGAGTCTTAGGCCATTCAGACGCTTTCCGGCTACGAAGCTTCATGGCCTGATCGGCAGAACGAGCCGTTCAGTTTTGCTGGACATCAGTTCGAGTCTCGAAAATGAGATTTTTTTAGTATATTTTTCTTTTTTTTTCTATTTTATTTATTTTAGGTATACATTATTCCAACAATTACTAAGAACTTTTCAAAATGTTAAACTTTTAAAATAAAACTTAATGTCAAAATATTTCTATATTCAAGAGAAATTTTAGGAGTCAAGTTCACGCACATGCGCAGAATTCATTCCTATCCAAAGCATTATGATTTTAGACCAGAATGACACCGTGTTAAAACTTTTAGTTTATAATCTTAATGACAGTCTTAGGCCATTCAGACGCTCTCCGGGTACGAAGCTTCGTGGCCTGATCGGCAGAACGAGCCGTTTAGTTTTGCTGGACATCTGTTCGAGTCTCGAAAATGAGATTTTTTTAGTATATTTTTCTTTTTTTTTTCTATTTTATTTATTTTAGGTATACATTATTCCAACACTTACTAAGAACTTTTTAAAATGTTAAACTTTTAAAATAAAATTTAATGTCAAAATATTTCTATATTCAAGAGAAATTTTAGGAATCAAGTTCACGCACATGCGCAGAATTCATTCCTATTCAAATCATTATGCTTTTAGACCAGATTGTCACCGTGTTAAAACTTTTAGTTTATAATCTTAATGAGAGTCTTAGGCCATTCAGACGCTCTCCGGGTACAAAGCGTCGTGGCCTGATCGGCAGAACGAGCAGTTTAGTTTTGCTGAACATCAGTTCGAGTCTCGAAAATGAGATTTTTTTAGTATATTTTTCTTTTTTTTCGATTTTATTTATTTTAGGTATACATTATTCCAACACTTACTAAGAACTTTTCAAAATGTTAAACTTTTAAAATAAAATTTAATGTCAAAATAATTCTATATTCAAGAGAAATTTTAGGAGTCAAGTTCACGCACATGCGCAGAATTCATTCCTATCCAAAGCATTATGATTTTAGACCAGAATGACACCGTGTTAAAACTTTTAGTTTATAATCTTAATGAGAGTCTTAGGCCATTCAGACGCTCTCCGGGTACGAAGCTTCGTGGCCTGATCGGCAGAACGAGCCGTTTAGTTTTGCTGGACATCAGTTCGAGTCTCGAAAATGAGATTTTTTTAGTATATTTTTCTTTTTTTTTTCTATTTTATTTATTTTAGGTATACATTATTCCAACACTTACTAAGAACTTTTCAAAATGTTAAACTTTTAAAATAAAATTTAATGTCAAAATAATTCTATATTCAAGAGAAATTTTAGGAGTCAAGTTCACGCACATGCGCAGAATTCATTCCTATCCAAAGCATTATGATTCTAGACAAGAATGACACCGTGTTAAAACTTTTAGTTTATAATCTTAATAAGAGTCTTAGACCATTCAGACGCTCTCCGGGTACGAAGCTTCGTGGCCAGATCGGTTGAACGAGCCGTATAGTTTTGCTGGACATCAGTTCGAGTCTCGAAAATGAGATTTTTTTAGTATATTTTTCTTTCTTTTTCTATTTTATTTATTTTAGGTATACATTATTCCAACACTTACTAAGAACTTTTCAAAATGTTAAACTTTTAAAATAAAATTTAATGTCAAAATAATTCTATATTGAAGAGAAATTTTAGGAGTCAAGTTCACGCACATGCGCAGAATTCATTCCTATCCAAAGCATTATGATTTTAGACCAGAATGACACCGTGTTAAAACTTTTAGTTTATAATCTTAATAAGAGTCTTAGGCCATTCAGACGCTCTCCGGCTACGAAGCTTCGTGGCCTGATCGGCAGAACGAGCCGTTCAGTTTTGCTGGACATCAGTTCGAGTCTCGAAAATGAGATTTTTTTAGTATATTTTTCTTTTTTTTTCTATTTTATTTATTTTACGTATACATTATTCCAACACTTACTAAGAACTTTTCAAAATGTTAAACTTTTAAAATAAAATTTAATGTCAAAATAATTCTACATTCAAGAGAAATTTTAGGAGTCAAGTTCACGCACATGCGCAGAATTCATTCCTATTCAAATCATTATGCTTTTAGACCAGATTGTCACCGTGTTAAAACTTTTAGTTTATAATCTTAATGAGAGTCTTAGGCCATTCAGACGCTCTCCGGGTACGAAGCTTCGTGGCCTGATCGGCAGAACGAGCCGTTTAGTTTTGCTGGACATCAGTTCGAGTCTCGAAAATGAGATTTTTTTAGTATATTTTTCTTTTTTTTTCTATTTTATTTATTTTAGGTATACATTATTCCAACACTTACTAAGAACTTTTCAAAATGTTAAACTTTTAAAATAAAATTTAATGTCAAAATATTTCTATATTCAAGAGAAATTTTAGGAGTCAAGTTCACGCACATGCGCAGAATTCATTCCTATCCAAAGCATTATGATTTTAGACAAGAATGACACCGTGTTAAAACTTTTAGTTTATAATCTTAATAAGAGTCTTAGACCATTCAGACGCTCTCCGGGTACGAAGCTTCGTGGCCAGATCGGTTGAACGAACCGTTTAGTTTTGCTGGACATCAGTTCGAGTCTCGAAAATGAGATTTTTTTAGTATACTTTTCTTTTTTTTTCTATTTTATTTATTTTAGGTATACATTATTCCAACACTTACTAAGAACTTTTCAAAATGTTAAACTTTTAAAATAAAATTTAATGTCAAAATAATTCTATATTCAAGAGAAATTTTAGGAGTCAAGTTCACGCACATGCGCAGAATTCATTCCTATCCAAAGCATTATGATTTTAGACCAGAATGACACCGTGTTAAAACTTTTAGTTTATAATCTTAATGAGAGTCTTAGGCCATTCAGACGCTTTCCGGCTACGAAGCTTCGTGGCCTGATCGGCAGAACGAGCCGTTCAGTTTTGCTGGACATCAGTTCGAGTCTCGAAAATGAGATTTTTTTAGTATATTTTTCTTTTTTTTTCTATTTTATTTATTTTAGGTATACATTATTCCAACAATTACTAAGGACTTTTCAAAATGTTAAACTTTTAAAATAAAACTTAATGTCAAAATATTTCTATATTCAAGAGAAATTTTAGGAGTCAAGTTCACGCACATGCGCAGAATTCATTCCTATCCAAAGCATTATGATTTTAGACCAGAATGACACCGTGTTAAAACTTTTAGTTTATAATCTTAATGACAGTCTTAGGCCATTCAGACGCTCTCCGGGTACGAAGCTTCGTGGCCTGATCGGCAGAACGAGCAGTTTAGTTTTGCTGAACATCAGTTCGAGTCTCGAAAATGAGATTTTTTTAGTATATTTTTCTTTTTTTTTCTATTTTATTTATTTTAGGTATACATTATTCCAACACTTACTAAGAACTTTTCAAAATGTTAAACTTTTAAAATAAAATTTAATGTCAAAATAATTCTATATTCAAGAGAAATTTTAGGAGTCAAGTTCACGCACATGCGCAGAATTCATTCCTATCCAAAGCATTATGATTTTAGACCAGAATGACACCGTGTTAAAACTTTTAGTTTATAATCTTAATGAGAGTCTTAGGCCATTCAGACGCTCTCCGGGTACGAAGCTTCGTGGCCTTATCGGCAGAACGAGCCGTTTAGTTTTGCTGGACATCAGTTCGAGTCTCGAAAATGAGATTTTTTTAGTATATTTTTCTTTTTTTTTTCTATTTTATTTATTTTAGGTATACATTATTCCAACACTTACTAAGAACTTTTCAAAATGTTAAACTTTTAAAATAAAATTTAATGTCAAAATAATTCTATATTCAAGAGAAATTTTAGGAGTCAAGTTCACGCACATGCGCAGAATTCATTCCTATCCAAAGCATTATGATTTTAGACAAGAATGACACCGTGTTAAAACTTTAATTTATAATCTTAATAAGAGTCTTAGACCATTCAGACGCTCTCCGGGTACGAAGCTTCGTGGCCAGATCGGTTGAACGAGCCGTATAGTTTTGCTGGACATCAGTTCGAGTCTCGAAAATGAGATTTTTTTAGTATATTTTTCTTTCTTTTTCTATTTTATTTATTTTAGGTATACATTATTCCAACACTTACTAAGAACTTTTCAAAATGTTAAACTTTTAAAATAAAATTTAATGTCAAAATAATTCTATATTGAAGAGAAATTTTAGGAGTCAAGTTCACGCACATGCGCAGAATTCATTCCTATTCATCGGCAGAACGAGCCGTTTAGTTTTGCTGGACATCAGTTCGAGTCTCGAAAATGAAAATTTTTAAATATATTTTTCTTTTCTTTTTTTTTTCTTTTATTTATTTTAGGTATATTTATCCATCATTCCAACACTTACTAAGAACTTTTCAAAATGTTATACTTTAAAAATAAAATTTAATTTCAAAATATTTCTATATTCAAGAGAAATTTTATGAGTCAAGTTCACGCACATGCGCAGAATTCATTCCTATTCAAATCATTATGCTTTTAGACCAGATTGTCACCGTGTTAAAACTTTTAGTTTATAATCTTAATGAGAGTCTTAGGCCATTCAGACGCTCTCCGGGTACGAAGCTTCGTGGCCTGATCGGCAGAACGAGCAGTTTAGTTTTGCTGAACATCAGTTCGAGTCTCGAAAATGAGATTTTTTTAGTATATTTTTCTTTTTTTTTCTATTTTATTTATTTTAGGTATACATTATTCCAACACTTACTAAGAACTTTTCAAAATGTTAAACTTTTAAAATAAAATTTAATGTCAAAATAATTCTATATTCAAGAGAAATTTTAGGAGTCAAGTTCACGCACATGCGCAGAATTCATTCCTATCCAAAGCATTATGATTTTAGACCAGAATGACACCGTGTTAAAACTTTTAGTTTATAATCTTAATAAGAGTCTTAGGCCATTCAGACGCTCTCCGGCTACGAAGCTTCGTGGCCTGATCGGCAGAACGAGCCGTTCAGTTTTGCTGGACATCAGTTCGAGTCTCGAAAATGAGATTTTTTTAGTATATTTTTCTTTTTTTTTCTATTTTATTTATTTTACGTATACATTATTCCAACACTTACTAAGAACTTTTCAAAATGTTAAACTTTTAAAATAAAAATTAATGTCAAAATAATTCTACATTCAAGAGAAATTTTAGGAGTCAAGTTCACGCACATGCGCAGAATTCATTCCTATTCATCGGCAGAACGAGGCGTTTAGTTTTGCTGGACATCAGTTCGAGTCTCGAAAATGAAAATTTTTAAATATATTTTTCTTTTCTTTTTTTTTCTTTTATTTATTTTAGGTATATTTATCCATCATTCCAACACTTACTAAGAACTTTTCAAAATGTTATACTTTAAAAATAAAATTTAATTTCAAAATATTTCTATATTCAAGAGAAATTTTATGAGTCAAGTTCACGCACATGCGCAGAATTCATTCCTATTCAAATCATTATGCTTTTAGACCAGATTGTAACCGTGTTAAAACTTTTAGTTTATAATCTTAATGAGAGTCTTAGGCCATTCAGACGCTCTCCGGGTACGAAGCTTCGTGGCCTGATCGGCAGAACGAGCAGTTTAGTTTTGCTGAACATCAGTTCGAGTCTCGAAAATGAGATTTTTTTAGTATATTTTTCTTTTTTTTTTCTATTTTATTTATTTTAGGTATACATTATTCCAACACTTACTAAGAACTTTTCAAAATGTTAAACTTTTAAAATAAAATTTAATGTCAAAATAATTCTATATTCAAGAGAAATTTTAGGAGTCAAGTTCACGCACATGCGCAGAATTCATTCCTATCCAAAGCATTATGATTTTAGACCAGAATGACACCGTGTTAAAACTTTTAGTTTATAATCTTAATAAGAGTCTTAGGCCATTCAGACGCTCTCCGGCTACGAAGCTTCGTGGCCTGATCGGCAGAACGAGCCGTTCAGTTTTGCTGGACATCAGTTCGAGTCTCGAAAATGAGATTTTTTTAGTATATTTTTCTTTTTTTTTCTATTTTATTTATTTTACGTATACATTATTCCAACACTTACTAAGAACTTTTCAAAATGTTAAACTTTTAAAATAAAATTTAATGTCAAAATAATTCTACATTCAAGAGAAATTTTAGGAGTCAAGTTCACGCACATGCGCAGAATTCATTCCTATTCAAATCATTATGCTTTTAGACCAGATTGTCACCGTGTTAAAACTTTTAGTTTATAATCTTAATGAGAGTCTTAGGCCATTCAGACGCTCTCCGGGTACGAAGCTTCGTGGCCTGATCGGCAGAACGAGCAGTTTAGTTTTGCTGAACATCAGTTCGAGTCTCGAAAATGAGATTTTTTTAGTATATTTTTCTTTTTTTTTCTATTTTATTTATTTTAGGTATACATTATTCCAACACTTACTAAGAACTTTTCAAAATGTTAAACTTTTAAAATAAAATTTAATGTCAAAATAATTCTATATTCAAGAGAAATTTTAGGAGTCAAGTTCACGCACATGCGCAGAATTCATTCCTATCCAAAGCATTATGATTTTAGACCAGAATGACACCGTGTTAAAACTTTTAGTTTATAATCTTAATAAGAGTCTTAGGCCATTCAGACGCTCTCCGGCTACGAAGCTTCGTGGCCTGATCGGCAGAACGAGCCGTTCAGTTTTGCTGGACATCAGTTCGAGTCTCGAAAATGAGATTTTTTTAGTATATTTTTCTTTTTTTTTCTATTTTATTTATTTTACGTATACATTATTCCAACACTTACTAAGAACTTTTCAAAATGTTAAACTTTTAAAATAAAAATTAATGTCAAAATAATTCTACATTCAAGAGAAATTTTAGGAGTCAAGTTCACGCACATGCGCAGAATTCATTCCTATTCATCGGCAGAACGAGGCGTTTAGTTTTGCTGGACATCAGTTCGAGTCTCGAAAATGAAAATTTTTAAATATATTTTTCTTTTCTTTTTTTTTCTTTTATTTATTTTAGGTATATTTATCCATCATTCCAACACTTACTAAGAACTTTTCAAAATGTTATACTTTAAAAATAAAATTTAATTTCAAAATATTTCTATATTCAAGAGAAATTTTATGAGTCAAGTTCACGCACATGCGCAGAATTCATTCCTATTCAAATCATTATGCTTTTAGACCAGATTGTAACCGTGTTAAAACTTTTAGTTTATAATCTTAATGAGAGTCTTAGGCCATTCAGACGCTCTCCGGGTACGAAGCTTCGTGGCCTGATCGGCAGAACGAGCAGTTTAGTTTTGCTGAACATCAGTTCGAGTCTCGAAAATGAGATTTTTTTAGTATATTTTTCTTTTTTTTTTCTATTTTATTTATTTTAGGTATACATTATTCCAACACTTACTAAGAACTTTTCAAAATGTTAAACTTTTAAAATAAAATTTAATGTCAAAATAATTCTATATTCAAGAGAAATTTTAGGAGTCAAGTTCACGCACATGCGCAGAATTCATTCCTATCCAAAGCATTATGATTTTAGACCAGAATGACACCGTGTTAAAACTTTTAGTTTATAATCTTAATAAGAGTCTTAGGCCATTCAGACGCTCTCCGGCTACGAAGCTTCGTGGCCTGATCGGCAGAACGAGCCGTTCAGTTTTGCTGGACATCAGTTCGAGTCTCGAAAATGAGATTTTTTTAGTATATTTTTCTTTTTTTTTCTATTTTATTTATTTTACGTATACATTATTCCAACACTTACTAAGAACTTTTCAAAATGTTAAACTTTTAAAATAAAATTTAATGTCAAAATAATTCTACATTCAAGAGAAATTTTAGGAGTCAAGTTCACGCACATGCGCAGAATTCATTCCTATTCAAATCATTATGCTTTTAGACCAGATTGTCACCGTGTTAAAACTTTTAGTTTATAATCTTAATGAGAGTCTTAGGCCATTCAGACGCTCTCCGGGTACGAAGCTTCGTGGCCTGATCGGCAGAACGAGCAGTTTAGTTTTGCTGAACATCAGTTCGAGTCTCGAAAATGAGAATTTTTTAGTATATTTTTCTTTTTTTTTCTATTTTATTTATTTTAGGTATACATTATTCCAACACTTACTAAGATTTTTTCAAAATGTTAAACTTTTAAAATAAAATTTAATGTCAAAATAATTCTATATTCAAGAGAAATTTTAGGAGTCAAGTTCACGCACATGCGCAGAATTCATTCCTATCCAAAGCATTATGATTTTAGACCAGAATGACACCGTGTTAAAACTTTTAGTTTATAATCTTAATGACAGTCTTAGGCCATTCAGACGCTCTCCGGGTACGAAGCTTCGTGGCCTGATCGGCAGAACGAGCCGTTTAGTTTTGCTGGACATCAGTTCGAGTCTCGAAAATGAGATTTTTTTAGTATATTTTTCTTTTTTTTTCTATTTTATTTATTTTAGGTATACATTATTCCAACACTTACTAAGAACTTTTCAAAATGTTAAACTTTTAAAATAAAATTTAATGTCAAAATAATTCTACATTCAAGAGAAATTTTAGGAGTCAAGTTCACGCACATGCGCAGAATTCATTCCTATCCAAAGCATTATGATTTTAGACCAGAATGACACCGTGTTAAAACTTTTAGTTTATAATCTTAATGACAGTCTTAGGCCATTCAGACGCTCTCCGGGTACGAAGCTTCGTGGCCTGATCGGCAGAACGAGCCGTTTAGTTTTGCTGGACATCAGTTCGAGTCTCGAAAATGAGATTTTTTTAGTATATTTTTCTTTTTTTTTCTATTTTATTTATTTTAGGTATACATTATTCCAACACTTACTAAAAACTTTTCAAAATGTTAAACTTTTAAAATAAAATTTAATGTCAAAATAATTCTATATTCAAGAGAAATTTTAGGAGTCAAGTTCACGCACATGCGCAGAATTCATTCCTATCCAAAGCATTATGATTTTAGACCAGAATGACACCGTGTTAAAACTTTTAGTTTATAATCTTAATGAGAGTCTTAGGCCATTCAGACGCTCTCCGGCTACGAAGCTTCGTGGCCTGATCGGCAGAACGAGCCGTTCAGTTTTGCTGGACATCAGTTCGAGTCTCGAAAATGAGAATTTTTTAGTATATTTTTCTTTTTTTTTCTATTTTATTTATTTTAGGTATACATTATTCCAACACTTACTAAGAACTTTTCAAAATGTTAAACTTTTAAAATAAAATTTAATGTCAAAATATTTCTATATTCAAGAGAAATTTTAGGAGTCAAGTTCACGCACATGCGCAGAATTCATTCCTATCCAAAGCATTATGATTTTAGACAAGAATGACACCGTGTTAAAACTTTTAGTTTATAATCTTAATAAGAGTCTTAGACCATTCAGACGCTCTCCGGGTACGAAGCTTCGTGGCCAGATCGGTTGAACGAACCGTTTAGTTTTGCTGGACATCAGTTCGAGTCTCGAAAATGAGATTTTTTTAGTATACTTTTCTTTTTTTTCTATTTTATTTATTTTAGGTATACATTATTCCAACACTTACTAAGAACTTTTCAAAATGTTAAACTTTTAAAATAAAATTTAATGTCAAAATAATTCTATATTCAAGAGAACTTTTAGGAGTCAAGTTCACGCACATGCGCAGAATTCATTCCTGTCCAAAGCATTATGATTTTAGACCAGAATGACACCGTGTTAAAACTTTTAGTTTATAATCTTAATGAGAGTCTTAGGCCATTCAGACGCTCTCCGGGTACGAAGCTTCGTGGCCTGATCGGCAGAACGAGCCGTTTAGTTTTGCTGGACATCAGTTCGAGTCTCGAAAATGAGATTTTTTTAGTATATTTTTCTTTTTTTTTTCTATTTTATTTATTTTAGGTATACATTATTCCAACACTTACTAAGAACTTTTCAAAATGTTAAACTTTTAAAATAAAATTTAATTTCAAAATAATTCTATATTCAAGAGAAATTTTAGGAGTCAAGTTCACGCACATGCGCAGAATTCATTCCTATCCAAAGCATTATGATTTTAGACCAGAATGACACCGTGTTAAAACTTTTAGTTTATAATCTTAATGAGAGTCTTAGGCCATTCAGACGCTCTCCGGGTACGAAGCTTCGTGGCCTGATCGGCAGAACGAGCCGTTTAGTTTTGCTGGACATCAGTTCGAGTCTCGAAAATGAGATTTTTTTAGTATATTTTTCTTTTTTTTTCTATTTTATTTATTTTAGGTATACATTATTCCAACACTTACTAAGAACTTTTCAAAATGTTAAACTTTTAAAATAAAATTTAATTTCAAAATAATTCTATATTCAAGAGAAATTTTAGGAGTCAAGTTCACGCACATGCGCAGAATTCATTCCTATCCAAAGCATTATGATTTTAGACAAGAATGACACCGTGTTAAAACTTTTAGTTTATAATCTTAATAAGAGTCTTAGACCATTCAGACGCTCTCCGGGTACGAAGCTTCGTGGCCAGATCGGTTGAACGAGCCGTTTAGTTTTGCTGGACATCAGTTCGAGTCTCGAAAATGAGATTTTTTTAGTATATTTTTCTTTCTTTTTCTATTTTATTTATTTTAGGTATACATTATTCCAACACTTACTAAGAACTTTTCAAAATGTTAAACTTTTAAAATAAAATTTAATGTCAAAATAATTCTATATTGAAGAGAAATTTTAGGAGTCGAGTTCACGCACATGCGCAGAATTCATTCCTATTCATCGGCAGAACGAGCCGTTTAGTTTTGCTGGACATCAGTTCGAGTCTCGAAAATGAAAATTTTTAAATATATTTTTCTTTTCTTTTTTTTTCTTTTATTTATTTTAGGTATATTTATCCATCATTCCAACACTTACTAAGAACTTTTCAAAATGTTATACTTTAAAAATAAAATTTAATTTCAAAATATTTCTATATTCAAGAGAAATTTTATGAGTGAAGTTCACGCTCATGCGCAGAATTCATTCCTATTCAAATCATTATGCTTTTAGACCAGATTGTCACCGTGTTAAAACTTTTAGTTTATAATCTTAATGAGAGTCTTAGGCCATTCAGACGCTCTCCGGGTACGAAGCTTCGTGGCCTGATCGGCAGAACGAGCAGTTTAGTTTTGCTGAACATCAGTTCGAGTCTCGAAAATGAGATTTTTTTAGTATATTTTTCTTTTTTTTTCTATTTTATTTATTTTAGGTATACATTATTCCAACACTTACTAAGAACTTTTCAAAATGTTAAACTTTTAAAATAAAATTTAATGTCAAAATAATTCTATATTCAAGAGAAATTTTAGGAGTCAAGTTCACGCACATGCGCAGAATTCATTCCTATCCAAAGCATTATGATTTTAGACCAGAATGACACCGTGTTAAAACTTTTAGTTTATAATCTTAATAAGAGTCTTAGGCCATTCAGACGCTCTCCGGCTACGAAGCTTCGTGGCCTGATCGGCAGAACGAGCCGTTCAGTTTTGCTGGACATCAGTTCGAGTCTCGAAAATGAGATTTTTTTAGTATATTTTTCTTTTTTTTTCTATTTTATTTATTTTACGTATACATTATTCCAACACTTACTAAGAACTTTTCAAAATGTTAAACTTTTAAAATAAAATTTAATGTCAAAATAATTCTACATTCAAGAGAAATTTTAGGAGTCAAGTTCACGCACATGCGCAGAATTCATTCCTATTCAAATCATTATGCTTTTAGACCAGATTGTCACCGTGTTAAAACTTTTAGTTTATAATCTTAATGAGAGTCTTAGGCCATTCAGACGCTCTCCGGGTACGAAGCTTCGTGGCCTGATCGGCAGAACGAGCAGTTTAGTTTTGCTGAACATCAGTTCGAGTCTCGAAAATGAGAATTTTTTAGTATATTTTTCTTTTTTTTTCTATTTTATTTATTTTAGGTATACATTATTCCAACACTTACTAAGATTTTTTCAAAATGTTAAACTTTTAAAATAAAATTTAATGTCAAAATAATTCTATATTCAAGAGAAATTTTAGGAGTCAAGTTCACGCACATGCGCAGAATTCATTCCTATCCAAAGCATTATGATTTTAGACCAGAATGACACCGTGTTAAAACTTTTAGTTTATAATCTTAATGACAGTCTTAGGCCATTCAGACGCTCTCCGGGTACGAAGCTTCGTGGCCTGATCGGCAGAACGAGCCGTTTAGTTTTGCTGGACATCAGTTCGAGTCTCGAAAATGAGATTTTTTTAGTATATTTTTCTTTTTTTTTCTATTTTATTTATTTTAGGTATACATTATTCCAACACTTACTAAGAACTTTTCAAAATGTTAAACTTTTAAAATAAAATTTAATGTCAAAATAATTCTACATTCAAGAGAAATTTTAGGAGTCAAGTTCACGCACATGCGCAGAATTCATTCCTATCCAAAGCATTATGATTTTAGACCAGAATGACACCGTGTTAAAACTTTTAGTTTATAATCTTAATGACAGTCTTAGGCCATTCAGACGCTCTCCGGGTACGAAGCTTCGTGGCCTGATCGGCAGAACGAGCCGTTTAGTTTTGCTGGACATCAGTTCGAGTCTCGAAAATGAGATTTTTTTAGTATATTTTTCTTTTTTTTTCTATTTTATTTATTTTAGGTATACATTATTCCAACACTTACTAAAAACTTTTCAAAATGTTAAACTTTTAAAATAAAATTTAATGTCAAAATAATTCTATATTCAAGAGAAATTTTAGGAGTCAAGTTCACGCACATGCGCAGAATTCATTCCTATCCAAAGCATTATGATTTTAGACCAGAATGACACCGTGTTAAAACTTTTAGTTTATAATCTTAATGAGAGTCTTAGGCCATTCAGACGCTCTCCGGCTACGAAGCTTCGTGGCCTGATCGGCAGAACGAGCCGTTCAGTTTTGCTGGACATCAGTTCGAGTCTCGAAAATGAGAATTTTTTAGTATATTTTTCTTTTTTTTTCTATTTTATTTATTTTAGGTATACATTATTCCAACACTTACTAAGAACTTTTCAAAATGTTAAACTTTTAAAATAAAATTTAATGTCAAAATATTTCTATATTCAAGAGAAATTTTAGGAGTCAAGTTCACGCACATGCGCAGAATTCATTCCTATCCAAAGCATTATGATTTTAGACAAGAATGACACCGTGTTAAAACTTTTAGTTTATAATCTTAATAAGAGTCTTAGACCATTCAGACGCTCTCCGGGTACGAAGCTTCGTGGCCAGATCGGTTGAACGAACCGTTTAGTTTTGCTGGACATCAGTTCGAGTCTCGAAAATGAGATTTTTTTAGTATACTTTTCTTTTTTTTCTATTTTATTTATTTTAGGTATACATTATTCCAACACTTACTAAGAACTTTTCAAAATGTTAAACTTTTAAAATAAAATTTAATGTCAAAATAATTCTATATTCAAGAGAACTTTTAGGAGTCAAGTTCACGCACATGCGCAGAATTCATTCCTATCCAAAGCATTATGATTTTAGACCAGAATGACACCGTGTTAAAACTTTTAGTTTATAATCTTAATGAGAGTCTTAGGCCATTCAGACGCTTTCCGGCTACGAAGCTTCGTGGCCTGATCGGCAGAACGAGCCGTTCAGTTTTGCTGGACATCAGTTCGAGTCTCGAAAATGAGATTTTTTTAGTATATTTTTCTTTTTTTTTCTATTTTATTTATTTTAGGTATACATTATTCCAACAATTACTAAGAACTTTTCAAAATGTTAAACTTTTAAAATAAAACTTAATGTCAAAATATTTCTATATTCAAGAGAAATTTTAGGAGTCAAGTTCACGCACATGCGCAGAATTCATTCCTATCCAAAGCATTATGATTTTAGACCAGAATGACACCGTGTTAAAACTTTTAGTTTATAATCTTAATGAGAGTCTTAGGCCATTCAGACGCTCTCCGGGTACGAAGCTTCGTGGCCTGATCGGCAGAACGTGCCGTTTAGTTTTGCTGGACATCAGTTCGAGTCTCGAAAATGAGATTTTTTTAGTATATTTTTCTTTTTTTTTTCTATTTTATTTATTTTAGGTATACATTATTCCAACACTTACTAAGAACTTTTCAAAATGTTAAACTTTTAAAATAAAATTTAATTTCAAAATAATTCTATATTCAAGAGAAATTTTAGGAGTCAAGTTCACGCACATGCGCAGAATTCATTCCTATCCAAAGCATTATGATTTTAGACAAGAATGACACCGTGTTAAAACTTTTAGTTTATAATCTTAATAAGAGTCTTAGACCATTCAGACGCTCTCCGGGTACGAAGCTTCGTGGCCAGATCGGTTGAACGAGCCGTTTAGTTTTGCTGGACATCAGTTCGAGTCTCGAAAATGAGATTTTTTTAGTATATTTTTCTTTCTTTTTCTATTTTATTTATTTTAGGTATACATTATTCCAACACTTACTAAGAACTTTTCAAAATGTTAAACTTTTAAAATAAAATTTAATGTCAAAATAATTCTATATTGAAGAGAAATTTTAGGAGTCGAGTTCACGCACATGCGCAGAATTCATTCCTATTCATCGGCAGAACGAGCCGTTTAGTTTTGCTGGACATCAGTTCGAGTCTCGAAAATGAAAATTTTTAAATATATTTTTCTTTTCTTTTTTTTTCTTTTATTTATTTTAGGTATATTTATCCATCATTCCAACACTTACTAAGAACTTTTCAAAATGTTATACTTTAAAAATAAAATTTAATTTCAAAATATTTCTATATTCAAGAGAAATTTTATGAGTGAAGTTCACGCTCATGCGCAGAATTCATTCCTATTCAAATCATTATGCTTTTAGACCAGATTGTCACCGTGTTAAAACTTTTAGTTTATAATCTTAATGAGAGTCTTAGGCCATTCAGACGCTCTCCGGGTACGAAGCTTCGTGGCCTGATCGGCAGAACGAGCAGTTTAGTTTTGCTGAACATCAGTTCGAGTCTCGAAAATGAGATTTTTTTAGTATATTTTTCTTTTTTTTTCTACTTTATTTATTTTAGGTATACATTATTCCAACACTTACTAAGAACTTTTCAAAATGTTAAACTTTTAAAATAAAATTTAATGTCAAAATATTTTATATTCAAGAGAAATTTTAGGAGTCAAGTTCACGCACATGCGCAGAATTCATTCCTATTCAAATCATTATGCTTTTAGACCAGATTGTCACCGTGTTAAAACTTTTAGTTTATAATCTTAATGAGAGTCTTAGGCCATTCAGACGCTCTCCGGGTACGAAGCGTCGTGGCCTGATCGGCAGAACGAGCAGTTTAGTTTTGCTGAACATCAGTTCGAGTCTCGAAAATGAGATTTTTTTAGTATATTTTTCTTTTTTTTTCTATTTTATTTATTTTAGGTAAACATTATTCCAACACTTACTAAGAACTTTTCAAAATGTTAAACTTTTAAAATAAAATTTAATGTCAAAATAATTCTATATTCAAGAGAAATTTTAGGAGTCAAGTTCACGCACATGCGCAGAATTCATTCCTATCCAAAGCATTATGATTTTAGACAAGAATGACACCGTGTTAAAACTTTTAGTTTATAATCTTAATAAGAGTCTTAGACCATTCAGACGCTTTCCGGGTACGAAGCTTCGTGGCCAGATCGGTTGAACGAGCCGTTTAGTTTTGCTGGACATCAGTTCGAGTCTCGAAAATGAGATTTTTTTAGTATATTTTTCTCTCTTTTTCTATTTTATTTATTTTAGGTATACATTATTCCAACACTTACTAAGAACTTTTCAAAATGTTAAACTTTTAAAATAAAATTTAATGTCAAAATAATTCTATATTCAAGAGAAATTTTAGGAGTCAAGTTCACGCACATGCGCAGAATTCATTCCTATCCAAAGCATTATGATTTTAGACCAGAATGACACCGTGTTAAAACTTTTAGTTTATAATCTTAATGAGAGTCTTAGGCCATTCAGACGCTCTCCGGGTACGAAGCTTCGTGGCCTGATCGGCAGAACGAGCCGTTTAGTTTTGCTGGACATTAGTTCGAGTCTCGAAAATGAGATTTTTTTAGTATATTTTTCTTTTTTTTTCTATTTTATTTATTTTAGGTATACATTATTCCAACACTTACTAAGAACTTTTCAAAATGTTAAACTTTTAAAATAAAATTTAATGTCAAAATAATTCTATATTCAAGAGAAATTTTAGGAGTCAAGTTCACGCACATGCGCAGAATTCATTCCTATCCAAAGCATTATGATTTTAGACAAGAATGACACCGTGTTAAAACTTTTAGTTTATAATCTTAATAAGAGTCTTAGACCATTCAGACGCTCTCCGGGTACGAAGCTTCGTGGCCAGATCGGTTGAACGAGCCGTTTAGTTTTGCTGGACATCAGTTCGAGTCTCGAAAATGAGATTTTTTTAGTATATTTTTCTTTCTTTTTCTATTTTATTTATTTTAGGTATACATTATTCCAACACTTACTAAGAACTTTTCAAAATGTTAAAATTTTAAAATAAAATTTAATGTCAAAATAATTCTATATTCAAGAGAAATTTTAGGAGTCAAGTTCACGCACATGCGCAGAATTCATTCCTATCCAAAGCATTATGATTTTAGACCAGAATGACACCGTGTTAAATTTTTTAGTTTATAATCTTAATGAGAGTCTTAGGCCATTCAGACGCTCTCCGGGTACGAAGCTTCGTGGCCTGATCGGCAGAACGAGCCGTTCAATTTTGCTGGACATCAGTTCGAGTCTCGAAAATGAGATTTTTTTAGTATATTTTTCTTTTTTTTTTCTATTTCATTTATTTTAGGTATACATTATTCCAACACTTACTAAGAACTTTTCAAAATGTTAAACTTTTAAAATAAAATTTAATGTCAAAATATTTTATATTCAAGAGAAATTTTAGGAGTCAAGTTCACGCACATGCGCAGAATTCATTCCTATTCAAATCATTATGCTTTTAGACCAGATTGTCACCGTGTTAAAACTTTTAGTTTATAATCTTAATGAGAGTCTTAGGCCATTCAGACGCTCTCCGGGTACGAAGTGTCGTGGCCTGATCGGCAGAACGAGCCGTTTAGTTTTGCTGGACATTAGTTCGAGTCTCGAAAATGAGATTTTTTTAGTATATTTTTCTTTTTTTTTTCTATTTTCTTTATTTTAGGTATACATTATTCCAACACTTACTAAGAACTTTTCAAAATGTTAAAATTTTAAAATAAAATTTAATGTCAAAATATTTCTATATTCAAGAGAAATTTTAGGAGTCAAGTTCAAGCACATGCGCAGAATTCATTCCTATCCAAAGCATTATGATTTTAGACCAGAATGACACCGTGTTAAATCTTTTAGTTTATAATCTTAATGACAGTCTTAGGCCATTCAGACGCTCTCTGGGTACGAAGCCTCGTGGCCAGATCGGCAGAACGAGCCGTTTAGTTTTGCTGGACATCAGTTCGAGTCTCGAAAATGAGATTTTTTTAGTATATTTTTCTTTTTTTTTCTATTTTATTTATTTTAGGTATACATTATTCCAACACTTACTAAGAACTTTTCAAAATGTTAAACTTTTAAAATAAAATTTAATGTCAAAATATTTCTATATTCAAGAGAAATTTTAGGAGTCAAGTTCACGCACATGCGCAGAATTCATTCCTATCCAAAGCATTATGATTTTAGACCAGAATGACACCGTGTTAAAACTTTTAGTTTATAACCTTAATGACAGTGTTAGGCCATTCAGACGCTCTCCAGGTACAAAGCTTCGTGGCCTGATCGGCAGAAAGAGACGTTTAGTTTTGCTGGTCTTCAATTCGAGTCTCGAAAATAAAAATTTTTAAATATATTTTTCTTTTCTTTTTTTTTCTTTTATTTATTTTAGGTATATTTATCCATTATTCCAACACTTACTAAGAACTTTTCAAAATGTTAAACTTTTAAAATAAAATTTAATGTCAAAATATTTTATATTCAAGAGAAATTTTAGGAGTCAAGTTCACGCACATGCGCAGAATTCATTAATATCCAAAGCATTATGATTTTAGACCAGAATGACACCGTGTTAAAACTTTTAGTTTATAATCTTAATGACAGTCTTAGGCCATTCAGACGCTCTCCGGGTACGAAGCTTCGTGGCCTGATCGGCAGAACGAGCCGTTTAGTTTTGCTGGACATCAGTTCGAGTCTCGAAAATGAGATTTTTTTAGTATATTTTTCTTTTTTTTTCTATTTTATTTATTTTAGGTATACATTATTCCAACACTTACTAAGAACTTTTCAAAATGTTAAAATTTTAAAATAAAATTTAATGTCAAAATATTTCTATATTCAAGAGAAATTTTAGGAGTCAAGTTCAAGCACATGCGCAGAATTCATTCCTATCCAAAGCATTATGATTTTAGACCAGAATGACACCGTGTTAAAACTTTTAGTTTATAATCTTAATGACAGTCTTAGGCCATTCAGACGCTCTCCGGGTACGAAGCTTCGTGGCCTGATTGGCAGAACGAGCCGTTTAGTTTTGCTGGACATCAGTTCGAGTCTCGAAAATGAGATTTTTTTAGTACATTTTTCTTTTTTTTTTCTATTTTATTTATTTTAGGTATACATTATTCCAACACTTACTAAGAACTTTTCAAAATGTTAAAATTTTAAAATAAAATTTAATGTCAAAATATTTCTATATTCAAGAGAAATTTTAGGAGTCAAGTTCAAGCACATGCGCAGAATTCATTCCTATCCAAAGCATTATGATTTTAGACCAGAATGACACCGTGTTAAATCTTTTAGTTTATAATCTTAATGACAGTCTTAGGCCATTCAGACGCTCTCTGGGTACGAAGCCTCGTGGCCAGATCGGCAGAACGAGCCGTTTAGTTTTGCTGGACATCAGTTCGAGTCTCGAAAATGAGATTTTTTTAGTATATTTTTCTTTTTTTTTCTATTTTATTTATTTTAGGTATACATTATTCCAACACTTACTAAGAACTTTTCAAAATGTTAAACTTTTAAAATAAAATTTAATGTCAAAATATTTCTATATTCAAGAGAAATTTTAGGAGTCAAGTTCACGCACATGCGCAGAATTCATTCCTATCCAAAGCATTATAATTTTAGACCAGAATGACACCGTGTTAAAACTTTTAGTTTATAACCTTAATGACAGTGTTAGGCCATTCAGACGCTCTCCAGGTACAAAGCTTCGTGGCCTGATCGGCAGAAAGAGACGTTTAGTTTTGCTGGTCTTAAATTCGAGTCTCGAAAATAAAAATTTTTAAATATATTTTTCTTTTCTTTTTTTTTCTTTTATTTATTTTAGGTATATTTATCCATTATTCCAACACTTACTAAAAACTTTTCAAAATGTTAAACTTTTAAAATAAAATTTAATGTCAAAATATTTTATATTCAAGAGAAATTTTAGGAGTCAAGTTCACGCACATGCGCAGAATTCATTAATATCCAAAGCATTATGATTTTAGACCAGAATGACACCGTGTTAAAACTTTTAGTTTATAATCTTAATGACAGTCTTAGGCCATTCAGACGCTCTCCGGGTACGAAGCTTCGTGGCCTGATCGGCAGAACGAGCCGTTTAGTTTTGCTGGACATCAGTTCGAGTCTCGAAAATGAGATTTTTTTAGTATATTTTTCTTTTTTTTTCTATTTTATTTATTTTAGGTATACATTATTCCAACACTTACTAAGAACTTTTCAAAATGTTAAAATTTTAAAATAAAATTTAATGTCAAAATATTTCTATATTCAAGAGAAATTTTAGGAGTCAAGTTCAAGCACATGCACAGAATTCATTCCTATCCAAAGCATTATGATTTTAGACCAGAATGACACCGTGTTAAAACTTTTAGTTTATTATCTTAATGACAGTCTTAGGCCATTCAGACGCTCTCTGGGTACGAAACTTCGTGGCCTGATCGGCAGAACGAGCCGTTTAGTTTTGCTGGACATCAGTTCGAGTCTCGAAAATGAGATTTTTTTAGTATATTTTTCTTTTTTTTTCTATTTTATTTATTTTAGGTATACATTATTCCAACACTTACTAAGAACTTTTCAAAATGTTAAACTTTTAAAATAAAATTTAATGTCAAAATATTTCTATATTCAAGAGAAATTTTAGGAGTCAAGTTCACGCACATGCGCAGAATTCATTCCTATCCAAAGCATTATGATTTTAGACCAGAATGACACCGTGTTAAAACTTTTAGTTTATAACCTTAATGACAGTGTTAGGCCATTCAGACGCTCTCCGGGTACAAAGCTTCGTGGCCTGATCGGCAGAACGAGCTGTTTAGTTTTGCTGGTCTTCAGTTCGAGTCTCGAAAATGAAAATTTTTAAATATATTTTTCTTTTCTTTTTTTTTTTCTTTTATTTATTTTAGGTATATTTATCCATTATTCCAACACTTACTAAGAAGTTTTCAAAATGTTATACTTTAAAAATAAAATTTAATTTCAAAATATTTCTATATTCAAGAGAAATTTTATGAGTCAAGTTCACGCACATGCGCAGAATTCATTCCTATTCAAATCATTATGCTTTTAGACCAGATTGTCACCGTGTTAAAACTTATAGTTTATAATCTTGATGAGAGTCTTAGGCCATTCAGACGCTCTCCGGGTACAAAGCTTCGTGGCCTGATCGGCAGAACGAGCCGTTTAGTTTTGCTGGTCTTCAGTTCGAGTCTCGAAAATGAAAATTTTTAAATATATTTTTCTTTTCTTTTTTTTTTCTTTTATTTATTTTAGGTATATTTATCCATTATTCCAACACTTACTAAGAACTTTTCAAAATGTTATACTTTAAAAATAAAATTTAATTTGAAAATATTTCTATATTCAAGAGAAATTTTATGAGTCAAGTTCACGCACATGCGCAGAATTCATTCCTATTCAAATCATTATGCTTTTAGACCAGATTGTCACCGTGTTAAAACTTATAGTTTATAATCTTGATGAGAGTCTTAGACCATTCAGACGCTCTCCGGGTACGAAGCTTCGTGGCCGGATCGGCTGAACGAGCGACTTAGTTTTGCTGGGCTTCAGTTCGAGTCTCGTAAATGAGATTTTTTAAGTATATTTTTCTTTTTTTTTTCTATTTTATTTATTTTAGGTATACATTATTCCAACACTTACTAAGAACTTTTCAAAATGTTAAACTTTTAAAATAAAATTTAATGTCAAAATATTTCTATATTCAAGAGAAATTTTAGGAGTCAAGTTCACGCACATGCGCAGAATTCATTCCTATCCAAAGCATTATGATTTTAGACCAGAATGACACCGTGTTAAAACTTTGTTTATAATCTTAATGAGAGTCTTAGGCCATTCAGACGCTTTCCGAGTACGAAGCTTCGTGGCCAGATCGGTTGAACGAGCCGTTTAGTTTTGCTGGACATCAGTTCGAGTCTCGAAAATGAGATTTTTTTAGTATATTTTTCTTTCTTTTTCTATTTTATTTATTTTAGGTATACATTATTCCAACACTTACTAAGAAGTTTTCAAAATGTTAAACTTTTAAAATAAAATTTAATGTCAAAATAATTCTATATTCAAGAGAAATTTTAGGAGTCAAGTTCACGCACATGCGCAGAATTCATTCCTATCCAAAGCATTATGATTTTAGACCAGAATGACACCGTGTTAAATTTTTTAGTTTATAATCTTAATGAGAGTCTTAGGCCATTCAGACGCTCTCCGGGTACGAAGCTTCGTGTCCTGATCGGCAGTACGAGCCGTTCAATTTTGCTGGACATCAGTTCGAGTCTCGAAAATGAGATTTTTTTAGTATATTTTTCTTTTTTTTTTCTATTTTATTTATTTTAGGTATACATTATTCCAACACTTACTAAGAACTTTTCAAAATGTTAAACTTTTAAAATAAAATTTAATGTCAAAATATTTTATATTCAAGAGAAATTTTAGGAGTCAAGTTCACGCACATGCGCAGAATTCATTCCTATCCAAAGCATTATGATTTTAGACCAGAATGACACCGTGTTAAATTTTTTAGTTTATAATCTTAATGAGAGTCTTAGGCGATTCAGACGCTCTCCGGGTACGAAGCTTCGTGGCCTGATCGGCAGAACGAGCCGTTCAATTTTGCTGGACATCAGTTCGAGTCTCGAAAATGAGATTTTTTTAGTATATTTTTCTTTTTTTTTTTCTATTTTATTTATTTTAGGTATACATTATTCCAACACTTACTAAGAACTTTTCAAAAAGTTAAACTTTTAAAATAAAATTTAATGTCAAAATATTTCTATATTCAAGAGAAATTTTAGGAGTCAAGTTCACGCACATGCGCAGAATTCATTAATATCCAAAGCATTATGATTTTAGACCAGAATGACACCGTGTTAAAACTTTTAGTTTATAATCTTAATGACAGTCTTAGGCCATTCAGACGCTCTCCGGGTACGAAGCTTCGTGGCCTGATCGGCAGAACGAGCCGTTTAGTTTTGCTGGACATCAGTTCGAGTCTCGAAAATGAGATTTTTTTAGTATATTTTTCTTTTTTTTTCTATTTTATTTATTTTAGGTATACATTATTCCAACACTTACTAAGAACTTTTCAAAATGTTAAAATTTTAAAATAAAATTTAATGTCAAAATATTTCTATATTCAAGAGAAATTTTAGGAGTCAAGTTCACGCACATGCGCAGAATTCATTCCTATCCAAAGCATTATGATTTTAGACCAGAATGACACCGTGTTAAAACTTTTAGTTTATAATCTTAATGAGAGTCTTAGGCCATTCAGACGCTCTCCGGGTACGAAGCTTCGTGGCCGGATCGGCAGAACGAGCCACTTATTTTTGCTGGTCTTCAGTTCGAGTCTCGAAAATGAGATTTTTTTAGTATATTTTTCTTTTTTTTTCTATTTTATTTATTTTAGGTATACCATATTCCAACACTTACTAAGAACTTTTCAAAATGTTAATTTTTTAAAATAAAATTTAATGTCAAAATATTTTTATATTCAAGAGAAATTTTAGGAGTCAAGTTCACGCACATGCGCAGAATTCATTCCTATCCAAAGCATTATGATTTTAGACCAGAATGACACCGTGTTAAAACTTTTAGTTTATAATCTTAATGAGAGTCTTAGGCCATTCAGACGCTCTCCGGGTACGGAGCTTCGTGGCCTGATCGGCAGAATGAGCCGTTTAGTTTTGCTGGACATCAGTTCGAGTCTCGAAAATTAGATTTTTTTAGTATATTTTTCTTTTTTTTCTATTTTATTTATTTTAGGTATACATTATTCCAACACTTACTAAGAACTTTTCAAAATGTTAAACTTTTAAAATAAAATTTAATGTCAAAATATTTCTATATTCAAGAGAAATTTTAGGAGTCAAGTTCACGCACATGCGCAGAATTCATTCCTATCCAAAGGATTATGACTTTAGACCAGAATGACACCGTGTTAAAACTTTGTTTATAATATTAATGAGAGTCTTAGGCCATTCAGACGCTCTCCGGGTACGAAGCTTCGTGGCCTGATCGGCAGAACGTGCCACTTAGTTTTGCTGAATATCAGTTCGAGTCTCGAAAATGAGATTTTTTTAGTATATTTTTCTTTTTTTTTCTATTTTATTTATTTTAGGTTTACATTATTCCAACACTTACTAAGAACTTTTTAAAATGTTAAACTTTTAAAATAAAATTTAATGTCAAAATATTTCTATATTCAAGAGAAATTTTAGTAGTCAAGTTCACGCACATGCGCAGAATTCATTCCTATCCAAAGCATTATGATTTTAGACCAGAATGACACCGTGTTAAAACTTTTAGTTTATAATCTTAATGAGAGTCTTAGGCCATTCAGACGCTCTCCGGATACGAAGCTTCGTGGCCTGATCGGCAGAACGAGCCGTTTAGTTTTGCTGGACATCAGTTCGAGTCTCGAAAATGAGATTTTTTTAGTATATTTTTCTTTTTTTTTCTATTTTATTTATTTTAGGTATACATTATTCCAACACTTACTAAGAACTTTTCAAAATGTTAAAATTTTAAAATAAAATTTAATGTCAAAATATTTCTATATTCAAGAGAAATTTTAGGAGTCAAGTTCACGCACATGCGCAGAATTCATTCCTATCCAAAGCATTATGATTTTAGACCAGAATGACACCGTGTTAAAACTTTTAGTTTATAATCTTAATGAGAGTCTTAGGCCATTCAGACGCTCTCCGGGTACGAAGCTTCGTGGCCGGATCGGCAGAACGAGCCACTTATTTTTGCTGGTCTTCAGTTCGAGTCTCGAAAATGAGATTTTTTTAGTATATTTTTCTTTTTTTTTCTATTTTATTTATTTTAGGTATACCATATTCCAACACTTACTAAGAACTTTTCAAAATGTTAATTTTTTAAAATAAAATTTAATGTCAAAATATTTTTATATTCAAGAGAAATTTTAGGAGTCAAGTTCACGCACATGCGCAGAATTCATTCCTATCCAAAGCATTATGATTTTAGACCAGAATGACACCGTGTTAAAACTTTTAGTTTATAATCTTAATGAGAGTCTTAGGCCATTCAGACGCTCTCCGGGTACGGAGCTTCGTGGCCTGATCGGCAGAATGAGCCGTTTAGTTTTGCTGGACATCAGTTCGAGTCTCGAAAATTAGATTTTTTTAGTATATTTTTCTTTTTTTTCTATTTTATTTATTTTAGGTATACATTATTCCAACACTTACTAAGAACTTTTCAAAATGTTAAACTTTTAAAATAAAATTTAATGTCAAAATATTTCTATATTCAAGAGAAATTTTAGGAGTCAAGTTCACGCACATGCGCAGAATTCATTCCTATCCAAAGGATTATGACTTTAGACCAGAATGACACCGTGTTAAAACTTTGTTTATAATATTAATGAGAGTCTTAGGCCATTCAGACGCTCTCCGGGTACGAAGCTTCGTGGCCTGATCGGCAGAACGTGCCACTTAGTTTTGCTGAATATCAGTTCGAGTCTCGAAAATGAGATTTTTTTAGTATATTTTTCTTTTTTTTTCTATTTTATTTATTTTAGGTTTACATTATTCCAACACTTACTAAGAACTTTTTAAAATGTTAAACTTTTAAAATAAAATTTAATGTCAAAATATTTCTATATTCAAGAGAAATTTTAGTAGTCAAGTTCACGCACATGCGCAGAATTCATTCCTATCCAAAGCATTATGATTTTAGACCAGAATGACACCGTGTTAAAACTTTTAGTTTATAATCTTAATGAGAGTCTTAGGCCATTCAGACGCTCTCCGGATACGAAGCTTCGTGGCCTGATCGGCAGAACGAGCCGTTTAGTTTTGCTGGACATCAGTTCGAGTCTAGAAAATGAGATTTTTTTAGTATATTTTTCTTTTTTTTTCTATTTTATTTATTTTAGGTATACATTATTCCAACACTTACTAAGAACTTTTCAAAATGTTAAACATTTAAAATAAAATTTAATGTCAAAATATTTCTATATTCAAGAGAAATTTTAGGAGTCAAGTTCAAGTACATGCGCAGAATTCATTCCTATCCAAAGGATTATGATTTTAGACCAGAATGACACCGTGTTAAAACTTTGTTTATAATATTAATGAGAGTCTTAGGCCTTTCAGACGCTCTCCGGGTACGAAGCTTCGTGGCCTGATCGGCAGAACGAGCCACTTAGTTTTGCTGAATATCAGTTCGAGTCTCGAAAATGAGATTTTTTTAGTATATTTTTCTTTTTTTTTCTATTTTATTTATTTTAGGTATACATTATTCCAACACTTACTAAGAACTTTTCAAAATGCTAAACTTTTAAAATAAAATTTAATGTCAAAATATTTCTATATTCAAAAGAAATTTTAGGAGACAAGTTCACGCACATGCGCAGAATTCATTCCTATCCAAAGCATTATGATTTTAGACCAGAATGACACCGTGTTAAAACTTTTAGTTTATAATCTTAATGAGAGTCTTAGGCCATTCAGACGCTCTCCGGGTACGAAGCTTCGTGGCCGGATCGGCTGAACGAGCCACTTGTTTTTGCTGGTCTTCAGTTCGAGTCTCGAAAATGAGATTTTTTTTAGTATATTTTTCTTTTTTTTTTCTATTTTATTTATTTTAGGTATACATTATTCCAACACTTACTAAGAACTTTTCAAAATGTTAATTTTTTAAAATAAAATTTAATGTCAAAATATTTCTATATTCAAGAGAAACTTTAGGAGTCAAGTTCACGCACATGCGCAGAATTCATTCCTATCCAAAGCATTATGATCTTAGACCAGAATGACACCGTGTTAAAACTTTGTTTATAATCTTAATGAGAGTCTTAGGCCATTCAGACGCTCTCCGGATACGAAGCTTCTTTGCCTGATCGGCAGAACGAGCCGTTTAGTTTTGCTGGACATCAGTTCGAGTCTCGAAAATTAGATTTTTTTAGTATATTTTTCTGTTTTTTTCTATTTTATTTATTTTAGGTATACATTATTCCAACACTTACTAAGAACTTTTCAAAATGTTAAACTTTTAAAATAAAATTTAATGTCAAAATATTTCTATATTCAAGAGAAATTTTAGGAGTCAAGTTCACGCACATGCGCAGAATTCATTCCAATCCAAAGCATTATGATTTTAGACCAGAATGACACCGTGTTAAAACTTTGTTTATAATCTTAATGAGAGTCTTAGGCCATTCAGACGCTCTCCGGATACGAAGCTTCGTGGCCTGATCGGCAGAACGAGCCGTTTAGTTTTGCTGGACATCAGTTCGAGTCTCGAAAATGAGATTTTTTTAGTATATTTTTCTTTTTTTTTCTATTTTATTTATTTTAGGTATACATTATTCCAACACTTACTAAGAACTTTTCAAAATGTTAAACTTTTAAAATAAAATTTAATGTCAAAATATTTCTATATTCAAGAGACATTTTAGGAGTCAAGTTCAAGTACATGCGCAGAATTCATTCCTATCCAAAGGATTATGATTTTAGACCAGAATGACACCGTGTTAAAACTTTGTTTATAATATTAATGAGAGTCTTAGGCCATTCAGACGCTCTCCGGGTACGAAGCGTCGTGGCCTGATCGGCAGAACGAGCCACTTAGTTTTGCTGAATATCAGTTCGAGTCTCGAAAATGAGATTTTTTTAGTATATTTTTCTTTTTTTTTCTATTTTATTTATTTTAGGTATACATTATTCCAACACTTACTAAAAACTTTTCAAAATGTTAATTTTTTAAAATAAAATGTAATGTCAAAATATTTCTATATTCAAGAGAAATTTTAGGAGTCAAGTTCACGCACATGCGCAGAATTCATTCCTATCCAAAGCATTATGATTTTAGACCAGAATGACACCGTGTTAAAACTTTTTTTATAATCTTAATGAGAGTCTTAGGCCATTCAGACGCTCTCCGGATACGAAGCTTCGTGGCCTGATCGGCAGAACGAGCCGTTTAGTTTTGCTGGACATCAGTTCGAGTCTCGAAAATGAAATTTTTTTAGTATATTTTTCTTTTTTTTTCTATTTTATTTATTTTAGGTATACATTATTCCAACACTTACTAAGAACTTTTCAAAATGTTAAACTTTTAAAATAAAATTTAATGTCAAAATATTTCTATATTCAAGAGAAATTTTAGGAGTCAAGTTCAAGTACATGCGCAGAATTCATTCCTATCCAAAGGATTATGATTTTAGACCAGAATGACACCGTGTTAAAACTTTGTTTATAATATTAATGAGAGTCTTAGGCCATTCAGACGCTCTCCAGGTACGAAGCTTCGTGGCCTGATCGGCAGAACGAGCCACATAGTTTTGCTGAATATCAGTTCGAGTCTCGAAAATGAGATTTTTTTAGTATATTTTTCTTTTTTTTCTATTTTATTTATTTTAGGTATACATTATTCCAACACTTACTAAGAACTTTTCAAAATGCTAAACTTTTAAAATAAAATTTAATGTCAAAATATTTCTATATTCAAGAGAAATTTTAGTAGTCAAGTTCACGCACATGCGCAGAATTCATTCCTATCCAAAGCATTATGATTTTAGACCAGAATGACACCGTGTTAAAACTTTTAGTTTATAATCTTAATGAGAGTCTTAGGCCATTCAGACGCACTCCGGGTACGACGCTTCGTGGCCTGATCGCCAGAACGAGCCGTTTAGTTTTGCTGGACATCAGTTCGAGTCTATAAAATGAAAATTTTTAAATATATTTTTCTTTTTTTTTCTTTTATTTATTTTAGGTATATTTATCCATTATTCCAACACTTACTAAGAACTTTTAAAAATTTTATACTTTAAAAATAAAATTTAATTTCAAAATATTTCTATATTCAAGAGAAATTTTAGGAGTCAAGTTCAAGTACATGCGCAGAATTCATTCCTATCCAAAGGATTATGATTTTAGACCAGAATGACACCGTGTTAAAACTTTGTTTATAATATTAATGAGAGTCTTAGGCAATTCAGACGCTCTCCAGGTACGAAGCTTCGTGGCCTGATCGGCAGAACGAGCCACTTAGTTTTGCTGAATATCAGTTCGAGTCTCGAAAATTAGATTTTTTTAGTATATTTTTCTGTTTTTTTCTATTTTATTTATTTTAGGTATACATTATTCCAACACTTACTAAGAACTTTTCAAAATGTTAAACTTTTAAAATAAAATTTAATGTCAAAATATTTCTATATTCAAGAGAAATTTTAGGAGTCAAGTTCACGCACATGCGCAGAATTCATTCCAATCCAAAGCATTATGATTTTAGACCAGAATGACACCGTGTTAAAACTTTGTTTATAATCTTAATGAGAGTCTTAGGCCATTCAGACGCTCTCCGGATACGAAGCTTCGTGGCCTGATCGGCAGAACGAGCCGTTTAGTTTTGCTGGACATCAGTTCGAGTCTCGAAAATGAGATTTTTTTAGTATATTTTTCTTTTTTTTTCTATTTTATTTATTTTAGGTATACATTATTCCAACACTTACTAAGAACTTTTCAAAATGTTAAACTTTTAAAATAAAATTTAATGTCAAAATATTTCTATATTCAAGAGACATTTTAGGAGTCAAGTTCAAGTACATGCGCAGAATTCATTCCTATCCAAAGGATTATGATTTTAGACCAGAATGACACCGTGTTAAAACTTTGTTTATAATATTAATGAGAGTCTTAGGCCATTCAGACGCTCTCCGGGTACGAAGCGTCGTGGCCTGATCGGCAGAACGAGCCACTTAGTTTTGCTGAATATCAGTTCGAGTCTCGAAAATGAGATTTTTTTAGTATATTTTTCTTTTTTTTTCTATTTTATTTATTTTAGGTATACATTATTCCAACACTTACTAAAAACTTTTCAAAATGTTAATTTTTTAAAATAAAATGTAATGTCAAAATATTTCTATATTCAAGAGAAATTTTAGGAGTCAAGTTCACGCACATGCGCAGAATTCATTCCTATCCAAAGCATTATGATTTTAGACCAGAATGACACCGTGTTAAAACTTTTTTTATAATCTTAATGAGAGTCTTAGGCCATTCAGACGCTCTCCGGATACGAAGCTTCGTGGCCTGATCGGCAGAACGAGCCGTTTAGTTTTGCTGGACATCAGTTCGAGTCTCGAAAATGAAATTTTTTTAGTATATTTTTCTTTTTTTTTCTATTTTATTTATTTTAGGTATACATTATTCCAACACTTACTAAGAACTTTTCAAAATGTTAAACTTTTAAAATAAAATTTAATGTCAAAATATTTCTATATTCAAGAGAAATTTTAGGAGTCAAGTTCAAGTACATGCGCAGAATTCATTCCTATCCAAAGGATTATGATTTTAGACCAGAATGACACCGTGTTAAAACTTTGTTTATAATATTAATGAGAGTCTTAGACCATTCAGACGCTCTCCAGGTACGAAGCTTCGTGGCCTGATCGGCAGAACGAGCCACATAGTTTTGCTGAATATCAGTTCGAGTCTCGAAAATGAGATTTTTTTAGTATATTTTTCTTTTTTTTCTATTTTATTTATTTTAGGTATACATTATTCCAACACTTACTAAGAACTTTTCAAAATGCTAAACTTTTAAAATAAAATTTAATGTCAAAATATTTCTATATTCAAGAGAAATTTTAGTAGTCAAGTTCACGCACATGCGCAGAATTCATTCCTATCCAAAGCATTATGATTTTAGACCAGAATGACACCGTGTTAAAACTTTTAGTTTATAATCTTAATGAGAGTCTTAGGCCATTCAGACGCTCTCCGGGTACGACGCTTCGTGGCCTGATCGCCAGAACGAGCCGTTTAGTTTTGCTGGACATCAGTTCGAGTCTATAAAATGAAAATTTTTAAATATATTTTTCTTTTTTTTTCTTTTATTTATTTTAGGTATATTTATCCATTATTCCAACACTTACTAAGAACTTTTAAAAATTTTATACTTTAAAAATAAAATTTAATTTCAAAATATTTCTATATTCAAGAGAAATTTTAGGAGTCAAGTTCAAGTACATGCGCAGAATTCATTCCTATCCAAAGGATTATGATTTTAGACCAGAATGACACCGTGTTAAAACTTTGTTTATAATATTAATGAGAGTCTTAGGCAATTCAGACGCTCTCCAGGTACGAAGCTTCGTGGCCTGATCGGCAGAACGAGCCACTTAGTTTTGCTGAATATCAGTTCGAGTCTCGAAAATGAGATTTTTTTAGTATATTTTTCTTTTTTTTTCTATTTTATTTATTTTAGGTATACATTATTCCAACACTTACTAAGAACTTTTCAAAATGTTAATTTTTTAAAATAAAATTTAATGTCAAAATATTTCTATATTCAAGAGAAATTTTAGGAGTCAAGTTCAAGTACATGCGCAGAATTCATTCCTATCCAAAGGATTATGATTTTAGACCAGAATGACACCGTGTTAAAACTTTGTTTATAATATTAATGAGAGTCATAGGCCATTCAGACGCTCTCCGGGTACGAAGCTTCGTGGCCGGATCGGCTGAACGAGCCACTTAGTTTTGCTGAATATCAGTTCGAGTCTCGAAAATGAGATTTTTTTAGTATATTTTTCTTTTTTTTTCTATTTTATTTATTTTAGGTATACATTATTCCAACACTTACTAAGATCTTTTCAAAATGTTAAACATTTAAAATAAAATTTAATGTCAAAATATTTCTATATTCAAGAGAAATTTTAGGAGTCAAGTTCACGCACATGCGCAGAATTCATTCCTATCCAAAGCATTATGATTTTAGACCAAAATGACACCGTGTTAAAACTTTTAGTTTATAATCTTAATAAGAGTCTTAGGCCATTCAGACGCTCTCCGGGTACGAAGCTTCGTGGCCAGATCGGTTGAACGAGCAGTTTAGTTTTGCTGGACATCAGTTCGAGTCTCGAAAATGAGATTTTTTTAGTATATTTTTCTTTCTTTTTCTATTTTATTTATTTTAGGTATACATTATTCCAACACTTACTAAGAACTTTTCAAAATGTTAAACTTTTAAAATAAAATTTAATGTCAAAATATTTCTATATTCAAGAAAATTTTAGAAGTCAAGTTCACGCACATGCGCAGAATTCATTACTATCCTAAGCATTATGATTTTAGACCAGAATGACACCGTGTTAAAACTTTTAGTTTATAACCTTAATGACAGTGTTAGGCCATTCAGACGCTCTCCGGGTACAGAGCTTCGTGGCCTGATCGGCAGAACGAGCCGTTTAGTTTTGCTGGTCTTCAGTTCGATTCTCGAAAATGAAAATTTTTAAATATATTTTTCTTTTCTTTTTTTTTCTTTTATTTATTTTAGGTATATTTATCCATTATTAAAAAACTTACTAAGAACTTTTCAAAATGTTATACTTTAAAAATAAAACATAATTTCAAAATATTTCTATATTCAAGAGAAATTTTAGAAGTCAAGTTCACGCACATGCGCAGAATTCATTCCTATCCAAAGCATTATGATTTTAGACCAGAATGACACCGTGTTAAAACTTTTAGTTTATAACCTTAATGACAGTGTTAGGCCATTCAGACGCTCTCCGGGTACAGAGCTTCGTGGCCTGATCGGCAGAACGAGCCGTTTAGTTTTGCTGGTCTTCAGTTCGATTCTCAAAAATGAAAATTTTTAAATATATTTTTCTTTTCTTTTTTTTCTTTTATTTATTTTAGGTATATTTATCCATTATTAAAAAACTTACTAAGAACTTTTCAAAATGTTATACTTTAAAAATAAAACTTAATTTCAAAATATTTCTATATTCAAGAGAAATTTTAGAAGTCAAGTTCACGCACATGCGCAGAATTCATTCCTATCCAAAGCATTATGATTTTAGACCAGAATGACACCGTGTTAAAACTTTTAGTTTATAATCTTAATAAGAGTCTTAGACCATTCAGACGCTCTCCGGGTACGAAGCTTCGTGGCCGGATCGGCTGAACGAGCCACTTAGTTTTGCTGGGCTTCAGTTCGAGTCTCGAAAATGAGATTTTTTAAGTATATTTTTCTTTTTTTTTTTATTTTATTTATTTTAGGTATACATTATTTCAACACTTACTAAGAACTTTTCAAAATGTTAAACTTTTAAAATAAAATTTAATGTCAAAATATTTCTATATTCAAGAGAAATTTTAGGAGTCAAGTTCACGCACATGCGCAGAATTCATTCCTATCAAAAGCATTATGATTTTAGACCAGAATGACACCGTGTTAAAACTTTTAGTTTATAATCTTAATAAGAGTCTTAGGCCATTCAGACGCTCTCCGGGTACGAAGCTTCGTTGCCAGATCGGTTGAACGAGCAGTTTAGTTTTGCTGGACATCAGTTCGAGTCTCGAAAATGAGATTTTTTTAGTATATTTTTCTTTCTTTTTCTATTTTATTTATTTTAGGTATACATTATTCCAACACTTACTAAGAACTTTTCAAAATGTTAAACTTTTAAAATAAAATTTAATGTCAAAATATTTCTATATTCAAGAAAATTTTAGAAGTCAAGTTCAAGTACATGCGCAGAATTCATTCCTATCCAAAGGATTATGATTTTAGACCAGAATGACACCGTGTTAAAACTTTGTTTATAATATTAATGAGAGTCTTAGGCCATTCAGACGCTCTCCAGGTACGAAGCTTCGTGGCCTGATCGGCAGAACGAGCCACTTAGTTTTGCTGAATATCAGTTCGAGTCTCGAAAATGAGATTTTTTTAGTATATTTTTCTTTTTTTTCTATTTTATTTATTTTAGGTATACATTATTCCAACACTTACTAAGAACTTTTCAAAATGCTAAACTTTTAAAATAAAATTTAATGTCAAAATATTTCTATATTCAAAAGAAATTTTAGGAGTCAAGTTCACGCACATGCGCAGAATTCATTCCTATCCAAAGCATTATGATTTTAGACCAGAATGACACCGTGTTAAAACTTTTAGTTTATAATCTTAATGAGAGTCATAGGCCATTCAGACGCTCTCCGGGTACGAAGCTTCGTGGCCGGATCGGCTGAACGAGCCACTTATTTTTGCTGGTCTTCAGTTCGAGTCTCGAAAATGAGATTTTTTTAGTATATTTTTCTTTTTTTTTCTATTTTATTTATTTTAGGTATACATTATTCCAACACTTACTAAGAACTTTTCAAAATGTTAATTTTTTAAAATAAAATTTAATGTCAAAATATTTCTATATTCAAGAGAAATTTTAGGAGTCAAGTTCACGCACATGCGCAGAATTCATTCCTATCCAAAGCATTATGATTTTAGACCAGAATGACACCGTGTTAAAACTTTGTTTATAATCTTAATGAGAGTCTTAGGCCATTCAGACGCTCTCCGGGTACGAAGCTTCGTGGCCTGATCGCCAGTACGAGCCACTTAGTATTGCTGAATATCAGTTCGAGTCTCGAAAATGAGATTTTTTTAGTATATTTTTCTTTTTTTTCTATTTTATTTATTTTAGGTATACATTATTCCAACACTTACTAAGAACTTTTCAAAATGCTAAACTTTTAAAATAAAATTTAATGTCAAAATATTTCTATATTCAAAAGAAATTTTAGGAGTCAAGTTCACGCACATGCGCAGAATTCATTCCTATCCAAAGCATTATGATTTTAGACCAGAATGACACCGTGTTAAAACTTTTAGTTTATAATCTGAATGACAGTCTTAGGCAATTTAGACGCTCTCTGGGTACGAAGCTTCGTGGCCTGATCGGCAGAACAAGCCGTTTACATTTGCTGGACATCAGTTCGAGTCTCGAAAATGAGATTTTTTTAGTATATTTTTCTTTCTTTTTCTATTTTATTTATTTTAGGTATACATTATTCCAACACTTACTAAGATCTTTTCAAAATGTTAAACATTTAAAATAAAATTTAATGTCAAAATATTTCTATATTCAAGAGAAATTTTAGGAGTCAAGTTCACGCACATGCGCAGAATTCATTCCTATCCAAAGCATTATGATTTTAGACCAAAATGACACCGTGTTAAAACTTTTAGTTTATAATCTTAATAAGAGTCTTAGGCCATTCAGACGCTCTCCGGGTACGAAGCTTCGTGGCCAGATCGGTTGAACGAGCAGTTTAGTTTTGCTGGACATCAGTTCGAGTCTCGAAAATGAGATTTTTTTAGTATATTTTTCTTTCTTTTTCTATTTTATTTATTATAGGTATACATTATTCCAACACTTACTAAGAACTTTTCAAAATGTTAAACTTTTAAAATAAAATTTAATGTCAAAATATTTCTATATTCAAGAAAATTTTAGAAGTCAAGTTCACGCACATGCGCAGAATTCATTACTATCCTAAGCATTATGATTTTAGACCAGAATGACACCGTGTTAAAACTTTTAGTTTATAACCTTAATGACAGTGTTAGGCCATTCAGACGCTCTCCGGGTACAGAGCTTCGTGGCCTGATCGGCAGAACGAGCCGTTTAGTTTTGCTGGTCTTCAGTTCGATTCTCGAAAATGAAAATTTTTAAATATATTTTTCTTTTCTTTTTTTTTCTTTTATTTATTTTAGGTATATTTATCCATTATTAAAAAACTTACTAAGAACTTTTTAAAATGTTATACTTTAAAAATAAAACATAATTTCAAAATATTTCTATATTCAAGAGAAATTTTAGAAGTCAAGTTCACGCACATGCGCAGAATTCATTCCTATCCAAAGCATTATGATTTTAGACCAGAATGACACCGTGTTAAAACTTTTAGTTTATAACCTTAATGACAGTGTTAGGCCATTCAGACGCTCTCCGGGTACAGAGCTTCGTGGCCTGATCGGCAGAACGAGCCGTTTAGTTTTGCTGGTCTTCAGTTCGATTCTCGAAAATGAAAATTTTTAAATATATTTTTCTTTTCTTTTTTTTCTTTTATTTATTTTAGGTATATTTATCCATTATTAAAAAACTTACTAAGAACTTTTCAAAATGTTATACTTTAAAAATAAAACTTAATTTCAAAATATTTCTATATTCAAGAGAAATTTTAGAAGTCAAGTTCACGCACATGCGCAGAATTCATTCCTATCCAAAGCATTATGATTTTAGACCAGAATGACACCGTGTTAAAACTTTTAGTTTATAATCTTAATAAGAGTCTTAGACCATTCAGACGCTCTCCGGGTACGAAGCTTCGTGGCCGGATCGGCTGAACGAGCCACTTAGTTTTGCTGGGCTTCAGTTCGAGTCTCGAAAATGAGATTTTTTAAGTATATTTTTCTTTTTTTTTTATTTTATTTATTTTAGGTATACATTATTTCAACACTTACTAAGAACTTTTCAAAATGTTAAACTTTTAAAATAAAATTTAATGTCAAAATATTTCTATATTCAAGAGAAATTTTAGGAGTCAAGTTCACGCACATGCGCAGAATTCATTCCTATCAAAAGCATTATGATTTTAGACCAGAATGACACCGTGTTAAAACTTTTAGTTTATAATCTTAATAAGAGTCTTAGGCCATTCAGACGCTCTCCGGGTACGAAGCTTCGTGGCCAGATCGGTTGAACGAGCAGTTTAGTTTTGCTGGACATCAGTTCGAGTCTCGAAAATGAGATTTTTTTAGTATATTTTTCTTTCTTTTTCTATTTTATTTATTTTAGGTATACATTATTCCAACACTTACTAAGAACTTTTCAAAATGTTAAACTTTTAAAATAAAATTTAATGTCAAAATATTTCTATATTCAAGAAAATTTTAGAAGTCAAGTTCAAGTACATGCGCAGAATTCATTCCTATCCAAAGGATTATGATTTTAGACCAGAATGACACCGTGTTAAAACTTTGTTTATAATATTAATGAGAGTCTTAGGCCATTCAGACGCTCTCCGGGTACGAAGCTTCGTGGCCTGATCGGCAGAACGAGCCACTTAGTTTTGCTGAATATCAGTTCGAGTCTCGAAAATGAGATTTTTTTAGTATATTTTTCTTTTTTTTTCTATTTTATTTATTTTAGGTATACATTATTCCAACACTTACTAAGAACTTTTCAAAATGCTAAACTTTTAAAATAAAATTTAATGTCAAAATATTTCTATATTCAAAAGAAATTTTAGGAGTCAAGTTCACGCACATGCGCAGAATTCATTCCTATCCAAAGCATTATGATTTTAGACCAGAATGACACCGTGTTAAAACTTTTAGTTTATAATCTTAATAAGAGTCTTAGGCCATTCAGACGCTCTCCGGGTACGAAGCTTCGTGGCCAGATCGGTTGAACGAGCAGTTTAGTTTTGCTGGACATCAGTTCGAGTCTCGAAAATGAGATTTTTTTAGTATATTTTTCTTTCTTTTTCTATTTTATTTATTTTAGGTATACATTATTCCAACACTTACTAAGAACTTTTCAAAATGTTAAACTTTTAAAATAAAATTTAATGTCAAAATATTTCTATATTCAAGAAAATTTTAGAAGTCAAGTTCACGCACATGCGCAGAATTCATTCCTATCCAAAGCATTATGATTTTAGACCAGAATGACACCGTGTTAAAACTTTTAGTTTATAACCTTAATGACAGTGTTAGGCCATTCAGACGCTCTCCGGGTACAGAGCTTCGTGGCCTGATCGGCAGAACGAGCCGTTTAGTTTTGCTGGTCTTCAGTTCGATTCTCGAAAATGAAAATTTTTAAGT
Organism: Argiope bruennichi; assembly: GCF_947563725.1. NCBI lineage: Eukaryota > Metazoa > Arthropoda > Arachnida > Araneae > Araneidae > Argiope > Argiope bruennichi. The sequence continues at coordinate 99,327,036 of NC_079157.1, forward strand.
ATATTTTTCTTTTTTTTTTTATTTTATTTATTTTAGGTATACATTATTTCAACACTTACTAAGAACTTTTCAAAATGTTAAACTTTTAAAATAAAATTTAATGTCAAAATATTTCTATATTCAAGAGAAATTTTAGGAGTCAAGTTCACGCACATGCGCAGAATTCATTCCTATCAAAAGCATTATGATTTTAGACCAGAATGACACCGTGTTAAAACTTTTAGTTTATAATCTTAATGAGAGTCTTAGGCCATTCAGACGCTCTCCGGGTACGAAGCTTCGTGGCCTGATCGGCAGAACGAGCCGTTTAGTTTTGCTGGACATCAGTTCGAGTCTCGAAAATGAGATTTTTTTAGTATATTTTTCTTTTTTTTTCTATTTTATTTATTTTAGGTATACATTATTCCAACACTTACAAAGAACTTTTCAAAATGTTAAACTTTTAAAATAAAATTTAATGTCAAAATATTTCTATATTCAAGAGAAGTTTTAGGAGTCAAGTTCAAGTACATGCGCAGAATTCATTCCTATCCAAAGGATTATGATTTTAGACCAGAATGACACCGTGTTAAAACTTTGTTTATAATATTAATGAGAGTCTTAGGCCATTCAGACGCTCTCCGGGTACGAAGCTTCGTGGCCTGATCGGCAGAACGAGCCACTTAGTTTTGCTGAATATCAGTTCGAGTCTCGAAAATGAGATTTTTTTAGTATATTTTTCTTTTTTTTTCTATTTTATTTATTTTAGGTATACATTATTCCAACACTTACTAAGAACTTTTCAAAATGTTAAACTTTTAAAATAAATATTAATGTCAAAATATTTCTATATTCAAGAGAAATTTTAGGAGTCAAGTTCACGCACATGCGCAGAATTCATTCCTATCCAAAGCATTATGATTTTAGACCAGAATGACACCGTGTTAAAACTTTTCGTTTATAATCTTAATGAGAGTCTTAGGCCATTCAGACGCTCTCCGGGTACGACGCTTCGTGGCCTGATCGCCAGAACGAGCCGTTTAGTTTTGCTGGACATCAGTTCGAGTCTATAAAATGAAAATTTTTAAATATATTTTTCTTTTTTTTTCTTTTATTTATTTTAGGTATATTTATACATTATTTCAACACTTACTAAGAACTTTTCAAAATGTTAAACTTTTAAAATAAAATTTAATGTCAAAATATTTCTATATTCAAGAGAAATTTTAGGAGTCAAGTTCACGCACATGCGCAGAATTCATTCCTATCAAAAGCATTATGATTTTAGACCAGAATGACACCGTGTTAAAACTTTTAGTTTATAATCTTAATAAGAGTCTTAGGCCATTCAGACGCTCTCCGGGTACGAAGCTTCGTGGCCAGATCGGTTGAACGAGCAGTTTAGTTTTGCTGGACATCAGTTCGAGTCTCGAAAATGAGATTTTTTTAGTATATTTTTCTTTCTTTTTCTATTTTATTTATTTTAGGTATACATTATTCCAACACTTACTAAGAACTTTTCAAAATGTTAAACTTTTAAAATAAAATTTAATGTCAAAATATTTCTATATTCAAGAAAATTTTAGAAGTCAAGTTCAAGTACATGCGCAGAATTCATTCCTATCCAAAGGATTATGATTTTAGACCAGAATGACACCGTGTTAAAACTTTGTTTATAATATTAATGAGAGTCTTAGGCCATTCAGACGCTCTCCGGGTACGAAGCTTCGTGGCCTGATCGGCAGAACGAGCCACTTAGTTTTGCTGAATATCAGTTCGAGTCTCGAAAATGAGATTTTTTTAGTATATTTTTCTTTTTTTTTCTATTTTATTTATTTTAGGTATACATTATTCCAACACTTACTAAGAACTTTTCAAAATGCTAAACTTTTAAAATAAAATTTAATGTCAAAATATTTCTATATTCAAAAGAAATTTTAGGAGTCAAGTTCACGCACATGCGCAGAATTCATTCCTATCCAAAGCATTATGATTTTAGACCAGAATGACACCGTGTTAAAACTTTTAGTTTATAATCTTAATAAGAGTCTTAGGCCATTCAGACGCTCTCCGGGTACGAAGCTTCGTGGCCAGATCGGTTGAACGAGCAGTTTAGTTTTGCTGGACATCAGTTCGAGTCTCGAAAATGAGATTTTTTTAGTATATTTTTCTTTCTTTTTCTATTTTATTTATTTTAGGTATACATTATTCCAACACTTACTAAGAACTTTTCAAAATGTTAAACTTTTAAAATAAAATTTAATGTCAAAATATTTCTATATTCAAGAAAATTTTAGAAGTCAAGTTCACGCACATGCGCAGAATTCATTCCTATCCAAAGCATTATGATTTTAGACCAGAATGACACCGTGTTAAAACTTTTAGTTTATAACCTTAATGACAGTGTTAGGCCATTCAGACGCTCTCCGGGTACGAAGCTTCGTGGCCTGATCGGCAGAACGAGCCGTTTAGTTTTGCTGGACATCAGTTCGAGTCTCGAAAATGAGATTTTTTTAGTATATTTTTCTTTTTTTTTCTATTTTATTTATTTTAGGTATACATTATTCCAACACTTACAAAGAACTTTTCAAAATGTTAAACTTTTAAAATAAAATTTAATGTCAAAATATTTCTATATTCAAGAGAAGTTTTAGGAGTCAAGTTCAAGTACATGCGCAGAATTCATTCCTATCCAAAGGATTATGATTTTAGACCAGAATGACACCGTGTTAAAACTTTGTTTATAATATTAATGAGAGTCTTAGGCCATTCAGACGCTCTCCGGGTACGAAGCTTCGTGGCCTGATCGGCAGAACGAGCCACTTAGTTTTGCTGAATATCAGTTCGAGTCTCGAAAATGAGATTTTTTTAGTATATTTTTCTTTTTTTTTCTATTTTATTTATTTTAGGTATACATTATTCCAACACTTACTAAGAACTTTTCAAAATGTTAAACTTTTAAAATAAATATTAATGTCAAAATATTTCTATATTCAAGAGAAATTTTAGGAGTCAAGTTCACGCACATGCGCAGAATTCATTCCTATCCAAAGCATTATGATTTTAGACCAGAATGACACCGTGTTAAAACTTTTCGTTTATAATCTTAATGAGAGTCTTAGGCCATTCAGACGCTCTCCGGGTACGACGCTTCGTGGCCTGATCGCCAGAACGAGCCGTTTAGTTTTGCTGGACATCAGTTCGAGTCTATAAAATGAAAATTTTTAAATATATTTTTCTTTTTTTTTCTTTTATTTATTTTAGGTATATTTATACATTATTTCAACACTTACTAAGAACTTTTCAAAATGTTAAACTTTTAAAATAAAATTTAATGTCAAAATATTTCTATATTCAAGAGAAATTTTAGGAGTCAAGTTCACGCACATGCGCAGAATTCATTCCTATCAAAAGCATTATGATTTTAGACCAGAATGACACCGTGTTAAAACTTTTAGTTTATAATCTTAATAAGAGTCTTAGGCCATTCAGACGCTCTCCGGGTACGAAGCTTCGTGGCCAGATCGGTTGAACGAGCAGTTTAGTTTTGCTGGACATCAGTTCGAGTCTCGAAAATGAGATTTTTTTAGTATATTTTTCTTTCTTTTTCTATTTTATTTATTTTAGGTATACATTATTCCAACACTTACTAAGAACTTTTCAAAATGTTAAACTTTTAAAATAAAATTTAATGTCAAAATATTTCTATATTCAAGAAAATTTTAGAAGTCAAGTTCAAGTACATGCGCAGAATTCATTCCTATCCAAAGGATTATGATTTTAGACCAGAATGACACCGTGTTAAAACTTTGTTTATAATATTAATGAGAGTCTTAGGCCATTCAGACGCTCTCCGGGTACGAAGCTTCGTGGCCTGATCGGCAGAACGAGCCACTTAGTTTTGCTGAATATCAGTTCGAGTCTCGAAAATGAGATTTTTTTAGTATATTTTTCTTTTTTTTTCTATTTTATTTATTTTAGGTATACATTATTCCAACACTTACTAAGAACTTTTCAAAATGCTAAACTTTTAAAATAAAATTTAATGTCAAAATATTTCTATATTCAAAAGAAATTTTAGGAGTCAAGTTCACGCACATGCGCAGAATTCATTCCTATCCAAAGCATTATGATTTTAGACCAGAATGACACCGTGTTAAAACTTTTAGTTTATAATCTTAATAAGAGTCTTAGGCCATTCAGACGCTCTCCGGGTACGAAGCTTCGTGGCCAGATCGGTTGAACGAGCAGTTTAGTTTTGCTGGACATCAGTTCGAGTCTCGAAAATGAGATTTTTTTAGTATATTTTTCTTTCTTTTTCTATTTTATTTATTTTAGGTATACATTATTCCAACACTTACTAAGAACTTTTCAAAATGTTAAACTTTTAAAATAAAATTTAATGTCAAAATATTTCTATATTCAAGAAAATTTTAGAAGTCAAGTTCACGCACATGCGCAGAATTCATTCCTATCCAAAGCATTATGATTTTAGACCAGAATGACACCGTGTTAAAACTTTTAGTTTATAACCTTAATGACAGTGTTAGGCCATTCAGACGCTCTCCGGGTACAGAGCTTCGTGGCCTGATCGGCAGAACGAGCCGTTTAGTTTTGCTGGTCTTCAGTTCGATTCTCGAAAATGAAAATTTTTAAGTATATTTTTCTTTTTTTTTTTATTTTATTTATTTTAGGTATACATTATTTCAACACTTACTAAGAACTTTTCAAAATGTTAAACTTTTAAAATAAAATTTAATGTCAAAATATTTCTATATTCAAGAGAAATTTTAGGAGTCAAGTTCACGCACATGCGCAGAATTCATTCCTATCAAAAGCATTATGATTTTAGACCAGAATGACACCGTGTTAAAACTTTTAGTTTATAATCTTAATGAGAGTCTTAGGCCATTCAGACGCTCTCCGGGTACGAAGCTTCGTGGCCTGATCGGCAGAACGAGCCGTTTAGTTTTGCTGGACATCAGTTCGAGTCTCGAAAATGAGATTTTTTTAGTATATTTTTCTTTTTTTTTCTATTTTATTTATTTTAGGTATACATTATTCCAACACTTACAAAGAACTTTTCAAAATGTTAAACTTTTAAAATAAAATTTAATGTCAAAATATTTCTATATTCAAGAGAAGTTTTAGGAGTCAAGTTCAAGTACATGCGCAGAATTCATTCCTATCCAAAGGATTATGATTTTAGACCAGAATGACACCGTGTTAAAACTTTGTTTATAATATTAATGAGAGTCTTAGGCCATTCAGACGCTCTCCGGGTACGAAGCTTCGTGGCCTGATCGGCAGAACGAGCCACTTAGTTTTGCTGAATATCAGTTCGAGTCTCGAAAATGAGATTTTTTTAGTATATTTTTCTTTTTTTTTCTATTTTATTTATTTTAGGTATACATTATTCCAACACTTACTAAGAACTTTTCAAAATGTTAAACTTTTAAAATAAATATTAATGTCAAAATATTTCTATATTCAAGAGAAATTTTAGGAGTCAAGTTCACGCACATGCGCAGAATTCATTCCTATCCAAAGCATTATGATTTTAGACCAGAATGACACCGTGTTAAAACTTTTCGTTTATAATCTTAATGAGAGTCTTAGGCCATTCAGACGCTCTCCGGGTACGACGCTTCGTGGCCTGATCGCCAGAACGAGCCGTTTAGTTTTGCTGGACATCAGTTCGAGTCTATAAAATGAAAATTTTTAAATATATTTTTCTTTTTTTTTCTTTTATTTATTTTAGGTATATTTATCCATTATTCCAACACTTACTAAGAACTTTTCAAAATGTTATACTTTAAAAATAAAATTTAATTTCAAAATATTTCTATATTCAAGAGAAATTTTAGGAGTCAAGTTCAAGTACATGCGCAGAATTCATTCCTATCCAAAGGATTATGATTTTAGACCAGAATGACACCGTGTTAAAACTTTGTTTATAATATTAATGAGAGTCTTAGGCCATTCAGACGCTCTCCGGGTACGAAGCTTCGTGGCCTGATCGGCAGAACGGGCCACTTAGTTTTGCTGAATATCAGTTCGAGTCTCGAAAATGAGATTTTTTTAGTATATTTTTCTTTTTTTTCTATTTTATTTATTTTAGGTATACATTATTCCAACACTTACTAAGAACTTTTCAAAATGCTAAACTTTTAAAATAAAATTTAATGTCAAAATATTTCTATATTCAAGAGAAATTTTAGAAGTCAAGTTCACGCACATGCGCAGAATTCATTCCTATCCAAAGCATTATGATTTTAGACCAGAATGACACAGTGTTAAAACTTTTAGTTTATAATCTTAATGAGAGTCTTAGGCCATTCAGACGCTCTCCGGGTACGACGCTTCGTGGCCTGATCGCCAGAACGAGCCGTTTAGTTTTGCTGGACATCAGTTCGAGTCTATAAAATGAAAATTTTTAAATATATTTTTCTTTTTTTTTCTTTTATTTATTTTAGGTATATTTATCCATTATTCCAACACTTACTAAGAACTTTTCAAAATGTTATACTTTAAAAATAAAATTTAATTTCAAAATATTTCTATATTCAAGAGAAATTTTAGGAGTCAAGTTCAAGTACATGCGCAGAATTCATTCCTATCCAAAGGATTATGATTTTAGACCAGAATGACACCGTGTTAAAACTTTGTTTATAATATTAATGAGAGTCTTAGGCCATTCAGACGCTCTCCGGGTACGAAGCTTCGTGGCCTGATCGGCAGAACGGGCCACTTAGTTTTGCTGAATATCAGTTCGAGTCTCGAAAATGAGATTTTTTTAGTATATTTTTCTTTTTTTTCTATTTTATTTATTTTAGGTATACATTATTCCAACACTTACTAAGAACTTTTCAAAATGCTAAACTTTTAAAATAAAATTTAATGTCAAAATATTTCTATATTCAAGAGAAATTTTAGGAGTCAAGTTCACGCACATGCGCAGAATTCATTCCTATCCAAAGCATTATGATTTTAGACCAGAATGACACCGTGTTAAAACTTTGTTTATAGTCTTAATGAGAGTCTTAGGCCATTCAGACGCTCTCCGGATACGAAGCTTCGTGGCCTGATCGGCAGAACGAGCCGTTTAGTTTTGCTGGACATCAGTTCGAGTCTCGAAAATGAGATTTTTTTAGTATATTTTTCTTTTTTTTCTATTTTATTTATTTTAGGTATACATTATTCCAACACTTACTAAGAACTTTTCAAAATGTTAAACTTTTAAAATAAAATTTAATGTCAAAATATTTCTATATTCAAGAGAAATTATAGGAGTCAAGTTCAAGTACATGCGCAGAATTCATTCCTATCCAAAGGATTATGATTTTAGACCAGAATGACACCGTTTTAAAACTTTGTTTATAATATTAATGAGAGTCTTAGGCCATTCAGACGCTCTCCGGGTACGAAGCTTCGTGGCCTGATCGGCAGAACGAGCCACTTAGTTTTGCTGAATATCAGTTCGAGTCTCGAAAATGAGATTTTTTTAGTATATTTTTCTTTTTTTTTTCTATTTTATTTATTTTAGGTATACATTATTCCAACACTTACTAAGAACTTTTCAAAATGCTAAACTTTTAAAATAAAATTTAATGTCAAAATATTTCTATATTCAAGAGAAATTTTAGGAGTCAAGTTCACGCACATGCGCAGAATTCATTCCTATCCAAAGCATTATGATTTTAGACCAGAATGACACCGTGTTAAAACTTTTAGTTTATAATCTTAATGAGAGTCTTAGGCCATTCAGACGCTCTCCGGGTACGAAGCTTCGTGGCCTGATCGCCAGAACGAGCCGTTTAGTTTTGCTGGACATCAGTTCGAGTCTCGAAAATGAAAATTTTTAAATATATTTTTCTTTTCTTTTTTTTTCTTTTATTTATTTTAGGTATATTTATCCATTATTCCAACACTTACTAAGAACTTTTCAAAATGTTATACTTTAAAAATAAAATTTAATTTCAAAATATTTCTATATTCAAGAGAAATTTTAGGAGTCAAGTTCAAGTACATGCGCAGAATTCATTCCTATCCAAAGGATTATGATTTTAGACCAGACTGACACCGTGTTAAAACTTTGTTTATAATATTAATGAGAGTCTTAGGCCATTCAGACGCTCTCCGGGTACGAAGCTTCGTGGCCTGATCGGCAGAACGGGCCACTTAGTTTTGCTGAATATCAGTTCGAGTCTCGAAAATGAGATTTTTTTAGTATATTTTTCTTTTTTTTCTATTTTATTTATTTTAGGTATACATTATTCCAACACTTACTAAGAACTTTTCAAAATGCTAAACTTTTAAAATAAAATTTAATGTCAAAATATTTCTATATTCAAGAGAAATTTTAGGAGTCAAGTTCACGCACATGCGCAGAATTCATTCCTATCCAAAGCATTATGATTTTAGACCAGAATGACACCGTGTTAAAACTTTGTTTATAATCTTAATGAGAGTCTTAGGCCATTCAGACGCTCTCCGGATACGAAGCTTCGTGGCCTGATCGGCAGAACGAGCCGTTTAGTTTTGCTGGACATCAGTTCGAGTCTCGAAAATGAGATTTTTTTAGTATATTTTTCTTTTTTTTTCTATTTTATTTATTTTAGGTATACATTATTCCAACACTTACTAAGAACTTTTCAAAATGTTAAACTTTTAAAATAAAATTTAATGTCAAAATATTTCTATATTCAAGAGAAATTTTAGGAGTCAAGTTCAAGTACATGCGCAGAATTCATTCCTATCCAAAGGATTATGATTTTAGACCAGAATGACACCGTGTTAAAACTTTGTTTATAATATTAATGAGAGTCTTAGGCCATTCAGACGCTCTCCGGGTACGAAGTTTCGTGCCTGATCGGCAGAACGAGCCACTTAGTTTTGCTGAATATCAGTTCGAGTCTCGAAAATGAGATTTTTTTAGTATATTTTTCTTTTTTTCTATTTTATTTATTTTAGGTATACATTATTCCAACACTTACTAAGAACTTTTCAAAATGCTAAACTTTTAAAATAAAATTTAATGTCAAAATATTTCTATATTCAAGAGAAATTTTAGTAGTCAAGTTCACGCACATGCGCAGAATTCATTCCTATCCAAAGCATTATGATTTTAGACCAGAATGACACCGTGTTAAAACTTTTAGTTTATAATCTTGATGATAGTCTTAGACCATTCAGACGCTCTCCGGGTACGAAGCTTCGTGGCCGGAGCGGCTGAACGAGCCACTTAGTTTTGCTGGGCTTCAGTTCGAGTCTCGAAAATGAAAATTTTTAAATATATTTTTCTTTTATTTTTTTTTTCTATTTTATTTATTTTAGGTATATTTATCCATTATTCCAACACTTACTAAGAACTTTTCAAAATTTTATACTTTAAAAATAAAATTTAATTTCAAAATATTTCTATATTCAAGAGAAATTTTAGGAGTCAAGTTCAAATACATGCGCAGAATTCATTCCTATCCAAAGGATTATGACTTTAGACCAGAATGACACCGTGTTAAAACTTTGTTTATAATATTAATGAGAGTCTTAGGCCATTCAGACGCTCTCCGGGTACGAAGCTTCGTGGCCTGATCGGCAGAACGAGCCACTTAGTTTTGCTGAATATCAGTTCGAGTCTCGAAAATGAGATTTTTTTAGTATATTTTTCTTTTTTTTCTATTTTATTTATTTTAGGTATACATTATTCCAACACTTACTAAGAACTTTTCAAAATGCTAAAGTTTTAAAATAAAATTTAATGTCAAAATATTTCTATATTCAAAAGAAATTTTAGGAGTCAAGTTCACGCACATGCGCAGAATTCATTCCTATCCAAAGCATTATGATTTTAGACCAGAATGACACCGTGTTAAAACTTTTAGTTTATAATCTTAATGAGAGTCTTAGGCCATTCAGACGCTCTCCGGGTACGAAGCTTCGTGGCCTGATCGGCAGAACGAGCCGTTTAGTTTTGCTGGACATCAGTTCGAGTCTCGAAAATGAGATTTTTTTAGTATATTTTTCTTTTTTTTTTCTATTTTATTTATTTTAGGTATACATTATTCCAACACTTACTAAGAACTTTTCAAAATGTTAAACTTTTAAAATAAAATTTAATGTCAAAATATTTCTATATTCAAGAGAAATTTTAGTAGTCAAGTTCACGCACATGCGCAGAATTCATTCCTATCCAAAGCATTATGCTTTTAGACCAGATTGACACCGTGTTAAAACTTTTAGTTTATAATCTTGATGATAGTCTTAGACCATCCAGACGCTCTCCGGGTACGAAGCTTCGTGGCCTGATCGGCGGAACGAGCCACTTAGTTTTGATGAATATCAGTTCGAGTCTCGAAAATGAGATTTTTTTAGTATATTTTTCTTTATTTTCTATTTTATTTATTTTAGGTATACATTATTCCAACACTTACTAAGAACTTTTCAAAATGTTAAACTTTTAAAATAAAATTTAATGTCAAAATATTTCTATATTCAAGAGAAATTTTAGGAGTCAAGTTCACGCACATGCGCAGAATTCATTCCTATCCAAAGCATTATGATTTTAGACCAGAATGACACCGTGTTAAAACTTTTAGTTTATAATCTTAATGAGAGTCTTAGGCCATTCACACGCTCTCCGGGTACGAAGCTTCGTGGCCTGATCGCCAGAACGAGCCGTTTAGTTTTGCTGGACATCAGTTCGAGTCTCGAAAATGAAAATTTTTAAATATATTTTTCTTTTATTTTTTTTTCTTTTATTTATTTTAGGTATATTTATCCATTATTCCAACACTTACTAAGAACTTTTCAAAATTTTATACTTTAAAAATAAAATTTAATTTCAAAATATTTCTATATTCAAGAGAAATTTTAGGAGTCAAGTTCAAGTACATGCGCAGAATTCATTCCTATCCAAAGGATTATGACTTTAGACCAGAATGACACCGTGTTAAAACTTTGTTTATAATATTAATGAGAGTCTTAGGCCATTCAGACGCTCTCCGGGTACGAAGCTTCGTGGCCTGATCGGCAGAACGAGCCACTAAGTTTTGCTGAATATCAGTTCGAGTCTCGAAAATGAGATTTTTTTAGTATATTTTTCTTTTTTTTTCTATTTTATTTATTTTAGGTATACATTATTCCAACACTTACTAAGAACTTTTCAAAATGTTAATTTTTTAAAATAAAATTTAATGTCAAAATATTTCTATATTCAAGAGAAATTTTAGGAGTCAAGTTCACGCACATGCGCAGAATTCATTCCTATTCAAATCATTATGCTTTTAGACCAGATTGACACCGTGTTAAAACTTTTAGTTTATAATCTTGATGATAGTCTTAGACCATTCAGACGCTCTCCGGGTACGAAGCTTCGTGGCCTGATCGGCGGAACGAGCCACTTAGTTTTGATGAATATCAGTTCGAGTCTCGAGAATGAGATTTTTTTAGTATATTTTTCTTTATTTTCTATTTTATTTATTTTAGGTATACATTATTCCAACACTTACTAAGAACTTTTCAAAATGTTAAACTTTTAAAATAAAATTTAATGTCAAAATATTTCTATATTCAAGAGAAATTTTAGGAGTCAAGTTCACGCACATGCGCAGAATTCATTCCTATCCAAAGCATTATGATTTTAGACCAGAATGACACCGTGTTAAAACTTTGTTTATAATCTTAATGAGAGTCTTAGGCCATTCAGACGCTCTCCGGATACGAAGCTTCGTGGCCTGATCGGCAGAACGAGCCGTTTAGTTTTGCTGGACATCAGTTCGAGTCTCGAAAATGAGATTTTTTTAGTATATTTTTCTTTTTTTTTTTCTATTTTATTTATGTTAGGTATACATTATTCCAACACTTACTAAGAACTTTTCAAAATGTTAATTTTTTAAAATAAAATTTAATGTCAAAATATTTCTATATTCAAGAGAAATTTTAGGAGTCAAGTTCACGCACATGCGCAGAATTCATTCCTATTCAAATCATTATGCTTTTAGACCAGATTGACACCGTGTTAAAACTTTTAGTTTATAATCTTGATGATAGTCTTAGACCATTCAGACGCTCTCCGGGTACGAAGCTTCGTGGCCTGATCGGCGGAACGAGCCACTTAGTTTTGATGAATATCAGTTCGAGTCTCGAGAATGAGATTTTTTTAGTATATTTTTCTTTATTTTCTATTTTATTTATTTTAGGTATACATTATTCCAACACTTACTAAGAACTTTTCAAAATGTTAAACTTTTAAAATAAAATTTAATGTCCAAATATTTCTATATTCAAGAGAAATTTTAGGAGTCAAGTTCACGCACATGCGCAGAATTCATTCCTATCCAAAGCATTATGATTTTAGACCAGAATGACACCGTGTTAAAACTTTGTTTATAATCTTAATGAGAGTCTTAGGCCATTCAGACGCTCTCCGGATACGAAGCTTCGTGGCCTGATCGGCAGAACGAGCCGTTTAGTTTTGCTGGACATCAGTTCGAGTCTCGAAAATGAGATTTTTTTAGTATATTTTTCTTTTTTTTTTCTATTTTATTTATTTTAGGTATACATTATTCCAACACTTACTAAGAACTTTTCAAAATGTTAAACTTTTAAAATAAAATTTAATGTCAAAATATTTCTATATTCAAGAGAAATTTTAGTAGTCAAGTTCACGCACATGCGCAGAATTCATTCCTATCCAAAGCATTATGCTTTTAGACCAGATTGACACCGTGTTAAAACTTTTAGTTTATAATCTTGATGATAGTCTTAGACCATTCAGACGCTCTCCGGGTACGAAGCTTCGTGGCCTGATCGGCGGAACGAGCCACTTAGTTTTGATGAATATCAGTTCGAGTCTCGAAAATGAGATTTTTTTAGTATATTTTTCTTTATTTTCTATTTTATTTATTTTAGGTATACATTATTCCAACACTTACTAAGAACTTTTCAAAATGTTAAACTTTTAAAATAAAATTTAATGTCAAAATATTTCTATATTCAAGAGAAATTTTAGGAGTCAAGTTCACGCACATGCGCAGAATTCATTCCTATCCAAAGCATTATGATTTTAGACCAGAATGACACCGTGTTAAAACTTTTAGTTTATAATCTTAATGAGAGTCTTAGGGCATTCACACGCTCTCCGGGTACGAAGCTTCGTGGCCTAATCGCCAGAACGAGCCGTTTAGTTTTGCTGGACATCAGTTCGAGTCTCGAAAATGAAAATTTTTAAATATATTTTTCTTTTATTTTTTTTTCTTTTATTTATTTTAGGTATATTTATCCATTATTCCAACACTTACTAAGAACTTTTCAAAATTTTATACTTTAAAAATAAAATTTAATTTCAAAATATTTCTATATTCAAGAGAAATTTTAGGAGTCAAGTTCAAGTACATGCGCAGAATTCATTCCTATCCAAAGGATTATGACTTTAGACCAGAATGACACCGTGTTAAAACTTTGTTTATAATATTAATGAGAGTCTTAGGCCATTCAGACGCTCTCCGGGTACGAAGCTTCGTGGCCTGATCGGCAGAACGAGCCACTAAGTTTTGCTGAATATCAGTTCGAGTCTCGAAAATGAGATTTTTTTAGTATATTTTTCTTTTTTTTTCTATTTTATTTATTTTAGGTATACATTATTCCAACACTTACTAAGAACTTTTCAAAATGTTAATTTTTTAAAATAAAATTTAATGTCAAAATATTTCTATATTCAAGAGAAATTTTAGGAGTCAAGTTCACGCACATGCGCAGAATTCATTCCTATTCAAATCATTATGCTTTTAGACCAGATTGACACCGTGTTAAAACTTTTAGTTTATAATCTTGATGATAGTCTTAGACCATTCAGACGCTCTCCGGGTACGAAGCTTCGTGGCCTGATCGGCGGAACGAGCCACTTAGTTTTGATGAATATCAGTTCGAGTCTCGAGAATGAGATTTTTTTAGTATATTTTTCTTTATTTTCTATTTTATTTATTTTAGGTATACATTATTCCAACACTTACTAAGAACTTTTCAAAATGTTAAACTTTTAAAATAAAATTTAATGTCAAAATATTTCTATATTCAAGAGAAATTTTAGGAGTCAAGTTCACGCACATGCGCAGAATTCATTCCTATCCAAAGCATTATGATTTTAGACCAGAATGACACCGTGTTAAAACTTTGTTTATAATCTTAATGAGAGTCTTAGGCCATTCAGACGCTCTCCGGATACGAAGCTTCGTGGCCTGATCGGCAGAACGAGCCGTTTAGTTTTGCTGGACATCAGTTCGAGTCTCGAAAATGAGATTTTTTTAGTATATTTTTCTTTTTTTTTTCTATTTTATTTATGTTAGGTATACATTATTCCAACACTTACTAAGAACTTCTCAAAATGTTAAACTTTTAAAATAAAATTTAATGTCAAAATATTTCTATATTCAAGAGAAATTTTAGTAGTCAAGTTCACGCACATGCGCAGAATTCATTCCTATCCAAAGCATTATGATTTTAGACCAGAATGACACCGTGTTAAAACTTTTAGTTTATAATCTTAATGAGAGTCTTAGGCCATTCAGACGCTCTCCGGGTACGAAGCTTCGTGGCCTGATCGCCAGAACGAGCTGTTTAGTTTTGCTGGACATCAGTTCGAGTCTCGAAAATGAAAATTTTTAAATATATTTTTCTTTTATTTTTTTTTCTTTTATTTATTTTAGGTATATTTATCCATTATTCCAACACTTACTAAAAACTTTTCAAAATTTTATACTTTAAAAATAAAATTTAATTTCAAAATATTTCTATATTCAAGAGAAATTTTAGGAGTCAAGTTCAAGTACATGCGCAGAATTCATTCCTATCCAAAGGATTATGACTTTAGACCAGAATGAAACCGTGTTAAAACTTTGTTTATAATATTAATGAGAGTCTTAGGCCATTCAGACGCTCTCCCGGTACGAAGCTTCGTGGCCTGATCGGCAGAACGAGCCACTTAGTTTTGCTGAATATCAGTTCGAGTCTCGAAAATGAGATTTTTTTAGTATATTTTTCTTTTTTTTTCTATTTTATTTATTTTAGGTTTACATTATTCCAACACTTACTAAGAACTTTTTAAAATGTTAAACTTTTAAAATAAAATTTAATGTCAAAATATTTCTATATTCAAGAGAAATTTTAGTAGTCAAGTTCACGCACATGCGCAGAATTCATTCCTATCCAAAGCATTATGATTTTAGACCAGAATGACACCGTGTTAAAACTTTTAGTTTATAATCTTAATGAGAGTCTTAGGCCATTCAGACGCTCTCCGGGTACGAAGCTTCGTGGCCTGATCGCCAGAACGAGCCGTTTAGTTTTGCTGGACATCAGTTCGAGTCTCGAAAATGAAAATTTTTAAATATATTTTTTTTTCTTTTTTTTTTCTTCTTTTATTTATTTTAGGTATATTTATCCATTATTCCAACACTTACTAAGAACTTTTCAAAATTTTTTACTTTAAAAATAAAATTTAATTTCAAAATATTTCTATATTCAAGAGAAATTTTAGGAGTCAAGTTCAAGTACATGCGCAGAATTCATTCCTATCCAAAGGATTATGACTTTAGACCAGAATGACACCGTGTTAAAACTTTGTTTATAATATTAATGAGAGTCTTAGGCCATTCAGACGCTCTCCGGGTACGAAGCTTCGTGGCCTGACCGGCAGAACGAGCCGTTTGGTTTTGCTGGACATCAGTTCGAGTCTCGAAAATGAGATTTTTTTAGTATATTTTTCTTTCTTTTTCTATTTTATTTATTTTAGGTATACATTATTCCAACACTTACTAAGAACTTTTCAAAATGTTAAACTTTAAAAAAAAAATTTAATGTCAAATTATTTCTATATTCAAGAGAAATTTTAGGAGTCAAGTTCACGCACATGCGCAGAATTCATTCCTATCCAAAGCATTATGATTTTAGACCAGAATGACACCGTGTTAAAACTTTTAGTTTATAATCTTAATGAGAGTCTTAGGCCATTCAGACGCTCTCCGGGTACGAAGCTTCGTGGCCTGATCGCCAGAACGAGCCGTTTAGTTTTGCTGGACATCAGTTCGAGTCTCGAAAATGAAAATTTTTAAATATATTTTTCTTTTATTTTTTTTTTCTTTTATTTATTTTAGGTATATTTATCCATTATTCCAACACTTACTAAGAACTTTTCAAAATTTTATACTTTAAAAATAAAATTTAATTTCAAAATATTTCTATATTCAAGAGAAATTTTAGGAGTCAAGTTCAAGTACATGCGCAGAATTCATTCCTATCCAAAGCATTATGATTTTAGACCAGATTGTCACCGTGTTAAAACTTATAGTTTATAATCTTGATGAGAGTCTTAGACCATTCAGACGCTCTCCGGGTACGAAGCTTCGTGGCCGGATCGGCTGAACGAGCCGTTTAGTTTTGCTGAACATCAGTTCGAGTCTCGAAAATGAGATTTTTTTAGTATATTTTTCTTTTTTTTTCTATTTTATTTATTTTAGGTATACATTATTCCAACACTTACTAAGAACTTTTCAAAATGTTAATTTTTTAAAATAAAATTTAATGTCAAAATATTTCTATATTCAAGAGAAATTTTAGGAGTCAAGTTCACGCACATGCGCAGAATTCATTCCTATCCAAAGCATTATGATTTTAGACCAGAATGACACCGTGTTAAAACTTTTAGTTTATAATCTTAATGAGAGTCTTAGGCCATTCAGGCGCTCTCCGGAAACGAAGCTTCGTGGCCGGATCGGCTGAACAAGCCACTTATTTTTGCTGGTCTTCAGTTCGAGTCTCGAAAATGAGATTTTTTTATTATATTTTTCTTTTTTTTTCTATTTTATTTATTTTAGGTATACATTATTCCAACACTTACTAAGAACTTTTCAAAATGTTAAACTTTTAAAATAAAATTTAATGTCAAAATATTTCTATATTCAAGAGAAATTTTAGTAGTCAAGTTCACGCACATGCGCAGAATTCATTCCTATCCAAAGCATTATGATTTTAGACCAGAATGACACCGTGTTAAAACTTTTAGTTTATAATCTTAATGAGAGTCTTAGGCCATTCAGACGCTCTCCGGGTACGAAGCTTCGTGGCCAGATCGGTTGAACGAGCAGTTTAGTTTTGCTGGACATCAGTTCGAGTCTCGAAAATGAGAACTTTTTCAATATATTTTTCTTTTCTTTTTTTTACATTTTTTTACATTTACATTTTTTTACATTTTAAATACATTCTTTAGTAAAAAGGGCCTTCTTTTTATATAAAATTAAATAGCCTCCTAATTTATTCTTGTACAACTGTGGTGCATCCGAAGTATCGTTTGTCATTTCGGAGAAGACCCTTGCATGAAATTTAATCAATACATATATTTTTTTCATATTGGAAATATCATATCCTCCAAATACTACAATTTTTCCTTATGTGGCGCAAATCCAATTTTAAGATTGCGTCCCAGTTCAATCGATTAATTGAACTGTCTTTATTGTTTGCTGTATCTCTCCCTCAAAAAAAAAAATAGTGCCTCTTTTAGGCGCACTCTTGATTCGCAAATTTTGAAAGGACTTTGGTTAAAAATGTTGCACCTCTGCCTCCTGCTCACGTTCTGCTCTGAATTAAATACATTCTTTAGTAAAAAGGGCCTTCTTTTTATATAAAATTAAATAGCCTGCTAATTTATTCTTGTACAACTGTGGTGCATCCGAAGTATTGTTTGTCATTTCGGAGAAGACTCTTCCATGAAATTTAATTAAAACATATATTTTTTTTCATATTGGAAATATCACCTCCTCCAAATACTTCAATTTTTCCTAAAGTGGCGCAAATCCAATTTTAAGATTGCGTCCCAGTTCAATCGATTAATTGAACTGTCTTTATTGTTTGCTGTATCTCTCCCTCAAAAAAAAATAGTGCCTCTTTTAGGCGCACTCTTGATACGCAAATTTTGAAAGGACTTTGGTTAAAAATGTTGCACCTCTGCCTCCTGCTCACGTTCTGCTCTGAATTAAATACATTCTTTAGTAAAAAGGGCCTTCTTTTTATATAAAATTAAATAGCCTGCTAATTTATTCTTGTACAACTGTGGTGCATCCGAAGTATTGTTTGTCATTTAGGAGAAGACTCTTCCATGAAATTTAATTAAAACATATATTTTTTTTTCATATTGGAAATATCACATCGTCCAAATACTTCAATTTTTCCTTAAGTGGCGCAAATCCAATTTTAAGATTGCGTCCCAGTTCAATCGATTAATTGAACTGTCTTTATTGTTTGCTGTATCTCTCCCTCAAAAAAAAAATAGTGCCTCTTTTAAGCGCACTCTTGCTACGCAAATTTTGAAAGGACTTTGGTTAAAAATGTTGCAACTCTGCCTCCTGCTCACGTTCTGCTCTGAATTAAATACATTCTTTAGTAAAAAGGGACTTCTTTTTTATATAAAATTAAATTTAATCAATACATATATTTTTTTTTCATATTGGAAATTTCACATTCTACAAATACTTCAATTTTTCCTTAAGTGGCGCAAATCCAATTTTAAGATTGCGTCCCAGTTCAATCGATTAATTGAACTGTCTTTATTGTTTGCTGTATCTCTCCCGCAAAAAAAAAAATAGTGTTTCTTTTAAGCGCACTCTTGATACGCAAATTTTGAAAGGACTTAGGTTAGAAATGTTGCAACTCAGCCTCCTGCTCAAGTTCTTCTCTAAAATAAATGCAATCTTTAGTAAAATAGGACTTCTTTTTTATATAAAATTCAATAGCCTCCTAATTTATTCTTGTACAACTGTGGTGCATCCGAAGTATTGTTTGTCATTTCGAAAAAGACTCTTCCATGAAATTTAATTAAAACAAATATTTTTTTCATATTGGAAATATCACATCCTCCAAATACTACAATTTTTCCTTAAGTGGCGCAAATCCAATTTTAAGATTGCGTCCCAGTTCAATCGATTAATTGAACTGTCTTTATTGTTTGCTGTATCTCTCCCGCAAAAAAAAATAGTGTTTCTTTTAAGCGCACTCTTGATACGCAAATTTTGAAAGGACTTAGGTTAGAAATGTTGCAACTCAGCCTCCTGCTCAAGTTCTTCTCTAAATTAAATGCAATCTTTAGTAAAATAGGACTTCTTTTTTATATAAAATTCAATAGCCTCCTAATTTATTCTTGTACAACTGTGGTGCATCCGAAGTATTGTTTGTCATTTCGAAAAAGACTCTTCCATGAAATTTAATTAAAACAAATATTTTTTTCATATTGGAAATATCACATCCTCCAAATACTACAATTTTTCCTTAAGTGGCGCAAATCCAATTTTAAGATTGCGTCCCTGTTCAATCGATTAATTGAACTGTCTTTATTGTTTGCTGTATCTCTCCCTCAAAAAAAAAAAGAAATAGTGCCTATTTTAAGCGCACTCTTGCTACGCAAATTTTGAAAGGACTTTGGGACAGAGGTTGCAACTCTGCCTCCTGCTCACGTTCTGCTCTGAATTAAATACATTCTTTAGTAAAAAGGGCCTTCTTTTTATATAAAATTAAATAGCCTCCTAATTTATTCTTGTACAACTGTGGTGCATCCGAAGTATCGTTTGTCATTTCGGAGAAGACCCTTGCATGAAATTTAATCAATACATATATTTTTTTCATATTGGAAATATCATATCCTCCAAATACTACAATTTTTCCTTATGTGGCGCAAATCCAATTTTAAGATTGCGTCCCAGTTCAATCGATTAATTGAACTGTCTTTATTGTTTGCTGTATCTCTCCCTCAAAAAAAAATAGTGCCTCTTTTAGGCGCACTCTTGATACGCAAATTTTGAAAGGACTTTGGTTAAAAATGTTGCACCTCTGCCTCCTGCTCACGTTCTGCTCTGAATTAAATACATTGTTTAGTAAAAAGGGCCTTCTTTTTATATAAAATTAAATAGCCTGCTAGTTTATTCTTGTACAACTGTGGTGCATCCGAAGTATTGTTTGTCATTTAGGAGAAGACTCTTCCATGAAATTTAATTAAAACATATATTTTTTTTCATATTGGAAATATCACATCGTCCAAATACTTCAATTTTTCCTTAAGTGGCGCAAATCCAATTTTAAGATTGCGTCCCAGTTCAATCGATTAATTGAACTGTCTTTATTGTTTGCTGTATCTCTCCCTCAAAAAAAAAAATAGTGCCTCTTTTAAGCGCACTCTTGCTACGCAAATTTTGAAAGGACTTTGGTTAAAAATGTTGCAACTCTGCCTCCTGCTCACGTTCTGCTCTGAATTAAATACATTCTTTAGTAAAAAGGGACTTCTTTTTTATATAAAATTAAATTTAATCAATACATATATTTTTTTTTCATATTGGAAATTTCACATTCTAATATACTTCAATTTTTCCTTAAGTGGCGCAAATCCAATTTTAAGATTGCGTCCCAGTTCAATCGATTAATTGAACTGTCTTTATTGTTTGCTGTATCTCTCCCGCAAAAAAAAAATAGTGTTTCTTTTAAGCGCACTCTTGATACGCAAATTTTGAAAGGACTTAGGTTAGAAATGTTGCAACTCAGCCTCCTGCTCAAGTTCTTCTCTAAAATAAATGCAATCTTTAGTAAAATAGGACTTCTTTTTTATATAAAATTCAATAGCCTCCTAATTTATTCTTGTACAACTGTGGTGCATCCGAAGTATTGTTTGTCATTTCGAAAAAGACTCTTCCATGAAATTTAATTAAAACAAATATTTTTTTCATATTGGAAATATCACATCCTCCAAATACTACAATTTTTCCTTAAGTGGCGCAAATCCAATTTTAAGATTGCGTCCCAGTTCAATCGATTAATTGAACTGTCTTTATTGTTTGCTGTATCTCTCCCGCAAAAAAAAATAGTGTTTCTTTTAAGCGCACTCTTGATACGCAAATTTTGAAAGGACTTAGGTTAGAAATGTGGCAACTCAGCCTCCTGCTCAAGTTCTTCTCTAAATTAAATGCAATCTTTAGTAAAATAGGACTTCTTTTTTATATAAAATTCAATAGCCTCCTAATTTATTCTTGTACAACTGTGGTGCATCCGAAGTATTGTTTGTCATTTCGAAAAAGACTCTTCCATGAAATTTAATTAAAACAAATATTTTTTTCATATTGGAAATATCACATCCTCCAAATACTACAATTTTTCCTTAAGTGGCGCAAATCCAATTTTAAGATTGCGTCCCAGTTCAATCGATTAATTGAACTGTCTTTATTGTTTGCTGTATCTCTCCCTCAAAAAAAAAAAGAAATAGTGCCTATTTTAAGCGCACTCTTGCTACGCAAATTTTGAAAGGACTTTGGGACAGAGGTTGCAACTCTGCCTCCTGCTCACGTTCTGCTCTGAATTAAATACATTCTTTAGTAAAAAGGGCCTTCTTTTTATATAAAATTAAATAGCCTCCTAATTTATTCTTGTACAACTGTGGTGCATCCGAAGTATCGTTTGTCTTTTCGGATAAGACCCTTGCATGAAATTTAATCAATACATATATTTTTTTCATATTGGAAATATCATATCCTCCAAATATTACAATTTTTCCTTATGTGGCGCAAATCCAATTTTAAGATTGCGTCCCAGTTCAATCGATTAATTGAACTGTCTTTATTGTTTGCTGTATCTCTCCCTCAAAAAAAAAAATAGTGCCTCTTTTAAGCGCACTCTTGCTACGCAAATTTTGAAAGGACTTTGGTTAAAAATGTTGCAACTCTGCCTCCTGCTCACGTTCTGCTCTGAATTAAATACATTCTTTAGTAAAAAGGGACTTCTTTTTTATATAAAATTCAATAGCCTCCTAATTTATTCTTGTACAACTGTGGTGCATCCGAAGTATTGTTTGTCATTTCGAAAAAGACTCTTCCATGAAATTTAATTAAAACAAATATTTTTTTCATATTGGAAATATCACATCCTCCAAATACTACAATTTTTCCTTAAGTGGCGCAAATCCAATTTTAAGATTGCGTCCCAGTTCAATCGATTAATTGAACTGTCTTTATTGTTTGCTGTATCTCTCCCTCAAAAAAAAAATAGAAAGGACTTTGGTTAAAAATGTTGCACCTCTTCCTCCTGCTCACGTTCTGCTCTGAATTAAATACATTCTTTAGTAAAAAGGGCCTTCTTTTTATATAAAATTAAATAGCCTCCTAATTTATTCTTGTACAACTGTGGTGCATCCGAAGTATCGTTTGTCATTTCGGAGAAGACCCTTGCATGAAATTTAATCAATACATATATTTTTTTCATATTGGAAATATCATATCCTCCAAATACTACAATTTTTCCTTATGTGGCGCAAATCCAATTTTAAGATTGCGTCCCAGTTCAATCGATTAATTGAACTGTCTTTATTGGTTGCTGTATGTCTCCCTCAAAAAAAAAATAGAAAGGACTTTGGTTAAAAATGTTGCACCTCTTCCTCCTGCTCACGTTCTGCTCTGAATTAAATACATTCTTTAGTAAAAAGGGCCTTCTTTTTATATAAAATTAAATAGCCTGCTAATTTATTCTTGTACAACTGTGGTGCATCCGAAGTATTGTTTGTCATTTAGGAGAAGACTCTTCCATGAAATTTAATTAAAACATATATTTTTTTTCATATTGGAAATATCACATCGTCCAAATACTTCAATTTTTCCTTAAGTGGCGCAAATCCAATTTTAAGATTGCGTCCCAGTTCAATCGATTAATTGAACTGTCTTTATTGTTTGCTGTATCTCTCCCTCAAAAAAAAAAATAGTGCCTCTTTTAAGCGCACTCTTGCTACGCAAATTTTGAAAGGACTTTGGTTAAAAATGTTGCAACTCTGCCTCCTGCTCACGTTCTGCTCTGAATTAAATACATTCTTTAGTAAAAAGGGACTTCTTTTTTATATAAAATTCAATAGCCTCCTAATTTATTCTTGTACAACTGTGGTGCATCCGAAGTATTGTTTGTCATTTCGAAAAAGACTCTTCCATGAAATTTAATTAAAACAAATATTTTTTTCATATTGGAAATATCACATCCTCCAAATACTACAATTTTTCCTTAAGTGGCGCAAATCCAATTTTAAGATTGCGTCCCAGTTCAATCGATTAATTGAACTGTCTTTATTGTTTGCTGTATCTCTCCCTCAAAAAAAAAAAGAAATAGTGCCTATTTTAAGCGCACTCTTGCTACGCAAATTTTGAAAGGACTTTGGGACAGAGGTTGCAACTCTGCCTCCTGCTCACGTTCTGCTCTGAATTAAATACATTCTTTAGTAAAAAGGGCCTTCTTTTTATATAAAATTAAATAGCCTCCTAATTTATTCTTGTACAACTGTGGTGCATCCGAAGTATCGTTTGTCATTTCGGAGAAGACCCTTGCATGAAATTTAATCAATAAATATATTTTTTTCATATTGGAAATATCATATCCTCCAAATACTACAATTTTTCCTTATGTGGCGCAAATCCAATTTTAAGATTGCGTCCCAGTTCAATCGATTAATTGAACTGTCTTTATTGGTTGCTGTATGTCTCCCTCAAAAAAAAATAGTGCCTCTTTTAGGCGCACTCTTGATGCGCAAATTTTGAAAGGACTTTGGTTAAAAATGTTGCACCTCTTCCTCCTGCTCACGTTCTGCTCTGAATTAAATACATTCTTTAGTAAAAAGGGCCTTCTTTTTATATAAAATTAAATAGCCTGCTAATTTATTCTTGTACAACTGTGGTGCATCCGAAGTATTGTTTGTCATTTCGGAGAAGACTCTTCCATGAAATTTAATTAAAACATATATTTTTTTTTCATATTGGAAATATCACATCCTCCAAATACTTCAATTTTTCCTTAAGTGGCGCAAATCCAATTTTAAGATTGCGTCCCAGTTCAATCGATTAATTGAACTGTCTTTATTGTTTGCTGTATCTCTCCCTCAAAAAAAAAATAGTGCCTCTTTTAAGCGCACTCTTGCTACGCAAATTTTGAAAGGACTTTGGTTAAAAATGTTGCAACTCTGTCTCCTGCTCACGTTCTGCTGTGAATTAAATACATTCTTTAGTAAAAAGGGACTTCTTTTTTATATAAAATTAAATTTAATCAATACATATATTTTTTTTTTCATATTGGAAATATCACATTCTACAAATACTTCAATTTTTCCTTAAGTGGCGCAAATCCAATTTTAAGATTGCGTCCCAGTTCAATCGATTAATTGAACTGTCTTTATTGTTTGCTGTATCTCTCCCTCAAAAAAAAAATAGTGTTTCTTTTAAGCGCACTCTTGATACGCAAATTTTGAAAGGACTTAGGTTAGAAATGTTGCAACTCAGCCTCCTGCTCAAGTTCTTCTCTAAATTAAATGCAATCTTTAGTAAAATAGGACTTCTTTTTTATATAAAATTCAATAGCCTCCTAATTTATTCTTGTACAACTGTGGTGCATCCGAAGTATTGTTTGTCATTTCGAAAAAGACTCTTCCATGAAATTTAATTAAAACAAATATTTTTTTCATATTGGAAATATCACATCCTCCAAATACTACAATTTTTCCTTAAGTGGCGCAAATCCAATTTTAAGATTGCGTCCCAGTTCAATCGATTAATTGAACTGTCTTTATTGTTTGCTGTATCTCTCCCTCAAAAAAAAAAAATAGTGCCTATTTTAAGCGCACTCTTGCTACGCAAATTTTGAAAGGACTTTGGGACAGAGGTTGCAACTCTGCCTCCTGCTCACGTTCTGCTCTGAATTAAATACATTCTTTAGTAAAAAGGGCCTTCTTTTTATATAAAATTAAATAGCCTCCTAATTTATTCTTGTACAACTGTGGTGCATCCGAAGTATCGTTTGTCATTTCGGAGAAGACCCTTGCATGAAATTTAATCAATACATATATTTTTTTCATATTGGAAATATCATATACTCCAAATACTACAATTTTTCCTTATGTGGCGCAAATCCAATTTTAAGATTGCGTCCCAGTTCAATCGATTAATTGAACTGTCTTTATTGTTTGCTGTATCTCTCCCTCAAAAAAAAAAAAAATAGTGCCTATTTTAAGCGCACTCTTGCTACGCAAATTTTGAAAGGACTTTGGGACAGAGGTTGCAACTCTGCCTCCTGCTCAAGTTCTGCTCTGAATTAAATACATTCTTTAGTAAAAAGGGCTTTCTTTTTATATAAAATTAAATAGCCTGCTAATTTATTCTTGTACAACTGTGGTGCATCCGAAGTATTGTTTGTCATTTCGGAGAAGACTCTTCCATGAAATTTAATTAAAACATATATTTTTTTTCATATTGGAAATATCACATCCTCCAAATACTTCAATTTTTCCTTAAGTGGCGCAAATCCAATTTTAAGATTGCGTCCCAGTTCAATCGATTAATTGAACTGTCTTTATTGTTTGCTGTATCTCTCCCTGAAAAAAAAAATAGTGCCTCTTTTAAGCGCACTCTTGCTACGCAAATTTTGAAAGGACTTTGGTTAAAAATATTGCAACTCTGCCTCGTGCTCACGTTCTCCTCTGAATTAAATGCTTTCTTTAGTAAAAAGGGACTTCTTTTTTATATAAAATTAAATAGCCTCCTAATTTATTCTTGTACAACTGTGGTGCATCCGAAGATTGTATGTCATTTCGGAGAAGACTCTTGCATGAAATATATCATAACGTATATATTTTTTACATACTGGAAATATCACATCCTCCAAATAATTCAATTTTTCCTTAAGTGGCGAAGCTCCAAATTTCTTTAGACCAAAAGAAGTCCCTTTTTACTAATCTATAAATGCTATCCTCCTATTTGTTTATACCTTGAATTTCGGTTTCCATTTCTTTCATTTCTAAAATATATTTTATGCTTTGATGGATTATATATTATTCGAAGAAAAAATTGATTTTTTCCATCCATTGCAGAATGCACAATTTCCATGATGATATATGTAGATATGACCACATTCAAATATTTTATGTTTTGTTCTTTGGAAACTTTTCTCTGAGAAGTTCAATTATGCTTATAAGTAGAGCATTTAGAAAAAGTGTCTGTTTAATTTATGAAGGCAAAGGACGGAATATGAAATTTTGAACTAGAATCTTGATATAAAAGTGGCGGCATGATAATTACGATTTAAACGTCATAGCAAAACGAATGTTTTTTCATGTTCTGTCAGCTATACTCCCAAACAAGTTCATTTGTATACTCATAAAGTATGAAGTACTTTATACAAAATGACGAATGTATTAGAGATTCCTACCTTCCATGCGTGGTAAATTTCGAAAAAAAAAATCTTGCCATTTAAAATGGCCCATCTCTTCCCGAAACAAATGTCATGCGACTACATTGTAATGATCACTTTCAACGCTACCGAAAAGATATCTCGCATGTCAGATACTTCCAATTACACGTTTCTGTGGGCTGAAATTTGTCTCTTATACCAGTTTAGATTGCCAGTTTAGTATTGATATAGTAGTTTAGATTTAGTAGTACATTTAGATAATTAGTATTAGATTAGTGGTTTAGGTTTAGATAATTAGTATTAGATAAGTAGTTTAGGTTTAGATAATTAGTATTAGATACGTAGTTTAGGTTTAGATAATTAGTATTAGATTGGTAGTTTAGATTGCGTATTAGTAGCATTGAAAGTGTTACAATACTTAATTCTTGAAATGTTTTGATAATTTTGGAATTTGATGCACTTGATTCATGAATGAATGATGAATCATTAAAGAAACATTCAGAAACGTGAATGAATTTCAAATGGTGAAATATCTGAAAATTGCTGAGAATTGCAGATTAGTTAAAAATGAATACAAGGACATAATCTTGAAGGAGAAAGTAGCCAAAGGCGATTTCCTTTTATTTCAATATTATTCATGTCATCACTTTGTTATTGCTCCTTGAAGGATATACATAACTGGAAATATAGGTGTTATCATCTGTAGATGTTAGCTATTGTCTTTAATTTAATATATATATAGACATTATTTGTTGAACGTCCCAATAAACATATACTCCTTAATTAAAACATAATACATGAATTTTTTTCTTTAATTGCATTGTTACTGTAAATGAAGTGTAAGATTCGAAATACAAGCTATTAAAAGCAAAGGGGGCGAATTGTAAACAACTTCAAAAAAATCGTCGTCCTGGTCAAAATTTATCATTCATTAATAGTCAATACTTTTATTGCTATAAGAAGTGGTTATATACATGATGGATTTTGATTTTTTCTGGATCATCATGAAAAAAAATATAATTCAATTTGCTTTCATTACATCAGAAAATATTATTATTTTTAAGAAAAGACGAATTACAAATTCGTCCGTAGATGATCATCTAGAGAAGCAAAAGTTTTGTTTATACATTGTCTGGACTAGATCGTAAAAAAATTCTTCAAAATTTCCATTTCATGAGATGCGACAACTTGAACCTATTACGGTTCCTTAGCAATAGGTTCGAAGGAATAGATTTCAAAAAAATGACATTGTTGTCTCAGCTGTCACTAAGAATTTGTCGCATCTGTTTCAAAGGACAAGAATAGTCGTGCATCTGATGCAAAAATATCACTCAGAAAATTTCGAATTTTGGTTCCATAGTTAAAGCTCGAAAATTTTCGTAATATCAATCGTGATTCTAATACGTAAATCAATGAACAACTTGCTATTCTTTTCACACTCTTTTTAGAAAGAATTGCAAAAAAATTCTATAAATGGTAAAATGGATAGCAAGTGCTGGGCTCAAACGATTTTGTTTCATGCTTTGACACGACATGCACAGTTTTGAAAATAAGATCTTGATTTTGAACCACGATTGTACTCATTTCGCTGTTCGAATCCACTTATTCTCTTTATGCAAAATTTTTATTTCTTGTTTATAACAACGTTCGGCCAAAAATAAATACTTTGATGAAATGTGTGAATTTGTTATATTTTGCACTTTAGTTAATGTAAAATTATTCTGCTGCAGAATAATTCTTGAACACATTTTTTCAACACAATATCTTATAAAACGAGTATATTAGCAGTCTTCAAAAACGAATATATATCGAATCATTAGTTACATTTTGAAGCGTCAGGCAATCGCAACATTTTCTTTTCAATCGCAAAGTAAATATTCCTTTATGACGCCTTTGCCTGATGACAAGAAAAAAATAACATTTCTTTCGAGGACCATTTGTATGCAACTGGGAACAACCTCTTGGTTTGAACGAGATTTTTTGTCTAAGAAAATTTAAGCAAACCTCGATGTTATACGAGCCATTATATTCCTTATTTGTGATTTGTAGGTCGTATAAAAGGAAACTTGGCTGTCTTTTACAGACTAAATTTGCTAATTTTTATTCTTCGGTCTGAACTGATTATTTAAATTCCAAATATTGCCAGTTTCTTTTTCGAATTTTCTTAACCATTCTTTTTTTAAGTCTTTGTATTAGATTGCTACACATTTGGCTTCTTTCCCTACTTTGTAGAGAACAAATTTCAATTTTTAGACCTCCTCTTCTATTGCATCGAAATAAACAATTCTCATTCAGAATTTGTAATGGTTTTTCCAATCTACAAAAATCTAAGAAAGATCAGAATAAAAAATATCTTTATAAAATCTGTTATGATAAATGATGCATCATTAAAATGAGTTTAAAGATAATTATCGTAAATGAAATGCAAGAATGCTTTCTTTCTCCGCATTAATTTTTTCGAGGTATATAGTGAGTGTGAATTAATCCAATATGGATAAAGGAATTCTATTTTTACCAACATTCTTGCAAACAATTTATATTCTTTTTTTTTATCAGAATCGGTAGGAATATTAAAGAAATATAAAATTAATACTAGCCTACCTTTCTGTCGTTCCTGCGAGAAGTATTTTTTCAATATTAGTCAATCCGTAAATGTATTTTTTACAGTAATACTTTCAAATAATGCTGAACACTTGCTGGATTAAAGAATTTAATTTTAATCATAATTACTTCACACAGAACATTTATAATGAAAAAAATCTTAGTGTTAAAGAAATCGCATTGTTTCTACCTTGTTCATCCTTCGCACTTGAAGCTGCATGTGTGAGCCGACCTCTAACGGATACATTTAATGGTCTTAGAAATTCCCAGTGATAAAGAGGAAGAGCAGTTTCTTCTGAACAAGTCGATTTTTTTGGATCTATTTTGCGAAACAGATAAACTTTATCACGGGAAAATTATTTATCTTTTTTCTTTGTTTTGCTTTGATAAAGGAAAAACGCACGTCACATATTTCTTACGTAAATGGAAAAATTTATTTTTAAAAATATGAGAATGTCTATTTGTAATTATTTGTTATAAATCGTTGCGGCTATCTTACAAAAAATATATATAAACTTTCTTATCACGGTCATTGATAACCTTGCCATGACAGCCCTTTTCAAATGAAGGGAGGTTATTTTTTTCATTTCATATCGTGTCTCCACCGTCGGATTTGAAATAAATCGATTTTAGGAATATGATCAAAAATGCTCAGTTGTAACATATTTTTGAATTTGGCTTTGTTCTGGGATTGAAGATGCTTCTGGTAATTTGTCTGCCAAGGTGTATGTTGCCGAAAACATCATCAGTTTGTTTTCTACACTTATTGAAATGCTGGAGCTTAGATCAATCGGCTACTTTGGAATGTTCCTTCGGTTAATACCAATGCTATTGCAACACCCTAGATACTGCTCTTACCTAGAAACTTTTTTGTAAAACAAAACTTTACTGCATCTAGAATCTGTTCATCAAACTGATTGGTTACTCCCAAGAAGCATTTCATGAAAGCAAATTTCCCTTTCTATCCAGAGTTCTGGTAATTTTAAAATCTCTATTTTCACTAATTTTAGCGAGTTGTTGCCAAATGGTAAAACTGAGACGGATCAATGCAGTTACATTTTACATATGATACAGAACTAAAACGTTTTCTTTTAAATGTTTTCCAGTGATAAAAACATTCATACAAATGCTAACATCACTTTGATGCTTCCTTATTAAAAGGTAAACACGTTTTACAAGTTTTTTCTTGAAGATTAGTTTTGTAGAAGGATTGGTGCTCCAAACAATTGTTTAACGCAAAAATTTCCAAGTGATGATATGTTTAAAGAGGGTATTATATCATCGTATAATATTCTACCTTAAACAATACGATGCTTAACCATTTAGTTCTTCTAATTTGAATATCAAACGTGGTTGCATTCATGCCAAATTCCTTTTGTGTTGAGTCAAATGTGACTGTTTCTAAATTTATTGATATTAAATTTGGCTCTTGCTCAAAACTTCATGCAAAGATGCATTTTTTGATTACTGTAAAGATTCATTAAGCAAAATAAGATTTTTCATATTGCAATTTTATTTTTGTCTTTTCACTCCAAGACGTGATAGATAATACGTTCTTGGTTGAATACGTAGGAATTTTGAGCATTTTCTTGTCAATGTAAACTTTCATATATTTTATGGAAATGTTTTAAATATTAGTGTATTTAATTTTCATCCAAAAACTGAATGTTTACTTTCTATCATCTCATGGCAGTCATGGAGCATTTTCTACAAGAACGTGCACAGAAATGCAACTTAGATGCATTTAGATTTGATGCTTAAATGATATCCAAATTCTTCAAGATCAGGGGGAAAATATTTACTTTCCATCTCTAAGAGTAACTTTTTAGATGGATATTCAGAAAACAGATTGACAAGCCAGGAACCACTGTGCCGTACTTTAATAAAAATCGAAATTTTCACCCATCACAAGCAAGAAAAAAAAATTATCATGGGAACTTGCTATCTAAGGCCTGAAGAGACAAACGGATAAAGTAGGTGTAAATCTAAAAAGGAATGAAAAATCAGATAATTGTAAATTGGTTGTTCAGCCAGTTTTACTAAAATTAATACTATACATCATTAGAAAGATTATGTTCCTATTTTCTTATGTTTGAAGCAAAAATTGTATTTTACGAGATTTTTTTGTAGAAATGTCTTAGGTAAGCATTTTTGAAGCTGTATTCTTAGCTATAATGTACAATACTATAATGGAATATATTCTGGAAAGTGAAATGTAAAGAGCAATAAATATAAGTGATTGATTATATGTTAATAATTTTTCATATATGGATGTATTCTGTTATAAATATTTAAATATCCAATTATATGTATATATTGTACATATGTATAAATTGTTCGTAAACAATTGCATTGTACTGTTCGTAATCTAATATGTATAAATTGTTCGTAAACTAATATGTATATATTGTTCGTAAGTTATTTGAATTTCCTAACATGATTTTTTTTTATTTGAATATATTTTTCTGAAATAAAAGCCTGTTTGTTATGAAGTTTTCTCTTTACTAAGCGTTTTTTTACTATTTTAAGATGAGCCGTAATCTTGCTCTTCTTTCAACCTTTTATGCATATATGACTTCAATTAATAGTTACTGATTGTTTGGTTTGAAACAGTAATGTATAATTTCTTTTCTAGACTGAATTTGCAAAATTTCTCCCTCAAATTATTTTTAAAGACTGAAATTGAAATCCATGTCAAATACATTTCAAACCACTTTTATTTCTGTGTTAATTTCTGTGTAAATTTCTTGAAATAAAAGAAATGTCTAAATTTTAACTAGAAATATTTAAATTCATTACGTTAAAACAAATATTTTTAAAATTATAATTATTACTTAAATATTAAATTACGATTACAATGAATATTTATAAATAATTATTTTTAAATTATAAATTTATCAAGATTTATAATTATTCCAAAAAATGCTGCAATCAAATAACGATTCATTTAATAAATAAATCAAATTCTCGTGAGTTTTTTATTCTACAATTTTTAAATAAGTTTTTGTTAATCGCATTAGCTAAGCGGTCTAAACAATTGATATTACATTTGAAAATAGAAAATTATAATATCAAGATAATTTATTTGAAAATGTTAGGTGTTGTAATAATTTGTTTTCAAAAATTATTAATTATTTAATAATATTAATAATTAATTATAATAGTAACAATAATATCATTAGTTAGTTATTTAATAATAGTCATGTAATAACTTTTTCTAATATGTTTGAAATGTGACATGAAAATACGAAGGGTAAAATTTGCAGAACCGATCAGTGAATCTTGGCTTACTAAATTTGGCCCCATAGTTTATTTTATTGTAGTAAATACCTAATTAATAGAGCCTCCAAATTTTAATTAGATTTTTAATTAAAAATTAATATGAATTAAATTTTTTTCAATCATTAATTTACATTTTGGTGAATATTGCAAAAAATGCATTTTGCATAACGAAATTACAAAAAGCAACTTCCGCAATAACGTTTTTCCTATAAATTCTTTTTCATATTTCTGATTTTTTTTTAAAATGGATATAAATGTATATTTTTAGTAATATAAAACTTCAGCTTTCAGCAACGATATTTAGAATCGCGTGATCTGTTTAAATATTATCGCTTCGCACTCGAATGTCTTCTCTTAGTCACCATTCAAAGCGGTGCGTCATTTTGACATTTTTATTTTTAAAATTTTAATTGTTAAATATACCTACAGAATATTAAAAAGATGAGATTCATTTTTCAGGGAAATTCAACTTGAAATAGTTGCAAGAATTTATTTTTTGGTGTAATAAACAGGTTCAACAATTAAGGGAATAATTATGCATTGAATTATCTTTCCGAGTGCAAATGTTTAAATATTGCTTTTGCGTACATATTTGAGTTCCTATACTATTTGGAAATCTCATACATAAATTGGACATGTGGCCATTCAAAACATTAGCAAAATTACGTGGTTTCGAGTTAAAGAATCCAATCTTCAGATGACGTAAAATGGCTCAATACTGAATTTCAAATAACTTTTACAATGACATTTTATAGCTTAATTTTTTTATACATATTTAATTTCGTACATAATTTGGATACTGATAAGATATTTCTTTTCAGAGGGAGCATGAATTTGATTCAAAAATTGACATTCATTTAAAGTATATTATTAATAATCAATTGAAACAGGTACGGAATCCTTAAAAATTGAAATTTCTTCCCCAAATATTGTTCCTCATTCGCAATATTCTAAAAATCACCAAAAATTATGTATGTGGAAAAATTAAATAAAAATATTCCGAATAAAAATAAGGAGATGTAATAAAATAAGGATCTAGCTCTTGATAATAATGTTTGATCTAATAAAAACAGTTAGCTAGCATTTGTGCACTACAAATGTAATAAATTGAAATGACCCTACTATTCATTAAATATTGTATAGAAAAGATGAAGTGTTTCTTTTAGTTCTTTAACTGTATCTCAGAAATATGGTATTCACTGATTAATGAAGCTTACCTTTTTGCTGCAGGCCTGACTTTTGATATTCAGTTTTTCTTCCGAGTATAAACGTAATGAAATCAAATTCGTCTAACTTAAATTATTTATCTGATTCTAAAGAACTTAGATTTGTGTGTCGATACTTAAAATTTGATTTGCGTAAATGATAACAAAAAATTCTTCCGAATTAGAAAGCTTGCTTTTGTCCTGCCTTTTTCAGGGGAAGATCGGAAATCTCTTGTAAGGGATGACTGATCAGAGAGAAAACTTCATATGAAATTTGGCTGTTAAATATATCTAAACAGTTAATACTTTAATGAATTTGAAAATAAATGATCCTCTTGATTACAGAAATTCTAAATGCTTTCAAAGACATGCATGTTAATTTTTTTTTATCAGACGGAAAATTTGCCTTAATTCTCTGTAAAGAATAATATTTCCATTAAAAAATTATGAAATAATTTTAATTTCTTTTAGGTAATTGAAATTTTATTTTAGAAAAAGAGATGTACGAAATTATTTTGTCGAAAATGATTAAGCATTTTGAAGGTATCTAACGTACGTTTTAAAATAGCCTCGGAAAGCTTGGGATAGTGAATCAATTTTAGCATTAGAAAATTTATGGTAAACACTAGGTGCCCACAAGGCATTACTTGATTTAAAAATTAAATAAATCAGCAATAGGAATAGGAAAAATAATCGCATTTTGTGAAGCCTTCTGGGTTAAATGCAGAAGTTTCAAATTGAATTAAAAGGTAGCAATTTATGATATAATTACTGTACATAAATTATTTAAAGGAATTGTTCCAAGAACACTACAATCGATTTTAAAAGTGCGTTTTTCAAAGCAAAAATAATATCTCTTACAAAGAAGTAAATTTTTAGTTGATGTCAGTGACGTTTTTGCCAATTTTTATTCATTTTAGTGGAAATGGACGCTCATGTCCCCAAAATAGTCTCTTAAAATACTGCAGATTGTTTTGGGCGATTTATATTTTCTTTTTCATATTACAAGTAATAGCAGAGATTAGTATTACAAGAGTATCGAAGTTAATTCAAGCCTTTTCCAGCAAATTTGGAATAGTGCAAAGTAAGGTTTTTGATCATGAAGGGTATAATTTTAATTTATAAAAATATAAGTTTTAAAAATCGTTTTATTTTAGAAGTAAATAATTGCAGAAAACATTATTTCAGAGAAAATCATTCAATATTATAAAGAAATGAAGGCAGAATGCAATTATGAGAAAGAAATACATTTAAAGTAAAAATATACATCTCATTAAAATTATAATTCACACAAAATCATTTCTTATCAGAGTGTCGGTTATTTTTTAACTTTAAATAAAGCCAATATTTTGGATAAATGATAAATGTTAGAAAATATATTATAGAAGTACAACATTTTTTTTTTTTTGAAATGACTTTAAACTTATGATAATTAAAATATTTGTCATTACAGTCTAGAAATTTATAAAATATTATTTTAAGTCATTCGTCAGTAAATCTTTAATAATATAAATTTAAGCAAATTCTTTAAACACTTCAAATTAGCTTCACCAAACGCTATACTCTGATCGGAACAAAATAAACCCCAACGTTTTTTTCCAGGGAATGAATTACAAGGGTATTGTTATAATCTATACATTTATAAAGCTCAATGTGAGTGTGTGTGTCTGTTTTGGCGCTCTACAGGCCAGGCTGTTTGACCAACAGCTACCAAATTTGGTACATGTATACCTTGGAGGTCTGGTATGTGTACCTAGAGTTCCTTTTTTTGAATTTTTAATTAGAATGTTAATTAGTAATTAAAAAAAAACTTACCCACCAAAAAATCTTTTTCATTTTCCCCACCGCCAAATGAGTAAGGCTTCATTTTTTTTTCACAACAGTAATGAGGCTAGGCTTAACAATTTTGTGCCGACTATTTCAAACAATTCTGTTGTTTATACATTGTTAATTAATCGATCTTTCAGATTCATTCTGAAGTACTTTTGAGTTAAAATAAAACAGAATAAAGGAAATTAAAAATTTCTATTCTGCATAGCGTTACCCCAACTGGCGTAGAAAAATTCACGCATTTGCGTTAACGTAATTGGCGTTGAAAATTCACTCATGCACATTTAGTTCTGATTGTTGATAAATATTATCAAAGCATGCGGACTTGATTTAAATTATTTTTAGGTGTATGCTTTTGTAATTCAATTGTATTTACGTTAGTTATATATTTTTTTGCATATGCTTATAGTTTTAAGTACATCGTTTTTTAAGTAGTTTTTTGAAAACTTGTTTTCAAAAGATTATTTTAAACGATTCGTTTTATTTTCTTAGTGTTTGATGCATTTAAAATTAAACTTTGTTAATAAATCGATCTGCTCATAATGAATTTGAGAAAATTTTGTTGACAAATTCTTTAGATATTACTAAATTATGAAAGATATTCTTTAGTGCCCATAAAGTTTAAACACTCAGTGACTCTATTTTCAGTAATCATATTATAAAAAATGCTTTGTTTCAATAAAAAATATTATTATATTAATTGCAGATTAATCCTTTCCACTTTACTTTAAAGCCTAAATTCTACGGGAGCTAACAGAAAATTAGAGATACATATTAAGTTAAGACTGAAGGCCTTTATAATATTATGAGTAAATTATATGACTATCAAAATTTGAAGTTTCAAAATATTTTAATGAAGAAGCTATTAAAGTAGGAATTGCCTAAAATATTTAATTGTTAAAATATTAATGAACGTTAAGATTAGCGAACCGGCTGGTCGCAAAGGCGGCTAGTAAAAAATGAGATTTTTAGAGCCAGTCGAAGTTTGTCATGCAATTTTTAGTATATGACATTATAATTCAAACCATAGGCTGGAAATTATAAAAAAATAGTCACTCAATCTAAATTCTTATTTCAATTCCTAGAAAAATCCGCCAAAATTCATAATTATATTTCGAGTTATTTAATTTGAAGTAAACAAAAAAAAAATTAATTTTGGAAAAAAAAATGCATTTAAATTATATAGTAATAGGTTTCAATAATCAATTATGTTTGCATATACTTAAAATTCGCCACATTCATAGGTTATACCTTCTTTCTCCTCAGCTTTTAATAATTTTTCGTTTTTAATAGTTTTATTTTATTTCTGGCAATTTTTGCATTTAGCACTGAATGACACTTAGATTCATTTATTCTGTCTTTGTCGAGCTAAAACAATGCTCTAACTGCATTTGCACTAGATACACTCCAGTAACCTTAAGGTTAATCAGTAATCCATAAAACCTTTGTTAAAATGTATTACAGGCACAGTATCTGAGAGTTCGTAGCTCAACAAAGACATCTTTAGGTACAAATCTCCACAAAACACCATCGAAACTCTCATTGGCATTTTGCTTTTCTTCGTGCAAAAAATTTCAGTATTTAAAACTAAATTTGGCTTTATACACATTGTTAACTTATTTTTGGCTCTTTAAATCGGTATTTCCGGTTATTTAAATACCCACTTCTGGTTTACCGCTCATTACGGAAATATTAATATATTGACTTATAGTTAACGTAGAGACAAAATTAAACCGGTTTTGGATAGCTCAAAGACTGGTCTATCCAAAAAAAATATTTAACAAATGTCATTTTTTTTTGTTGAGAAAATTGACCTTTTCAACATGTTCGGATACCTTAAGC
Source organism: Argiope bruennichi (assembly GCF_947563725.1). NCBI lineage: Eukaryota > Metazoa > Arthropoda > Arachnida > Araneae > Araneidae > Argiope > Argiope bruennichi. The sequence goes on from NC_079157.1 coordinate 99,364,010, forward strand.
AAATGTGTCAGTCCGTATTGAAACACATGTAAATACGATTGCTACAAAATGTAAAGAGTCTAAATGGATAAACGTTGTTGCCCAATTTTAGCATCTGAAGTCTAGAGCCTTATCAAATTTCAGAAGAAATTCATCACCGGGTTAGGTTTTGTCTGTCTGCAGTTTAAAATGCCTTTAAACGTCATAATTCAAAAACGCGACAACTTTGTTGTGTGCAATTTGATAAATGATCTAGTTACTAAAATTATACTCTATTTTTTTCTTTTAATACATTGACAGAAAATCAGCACAATTTATACTCATTAATTTTTACTATAGTATGAAATACAAAATGCTGATGTGCGTGACTCTAAAAATCAAAGTGCAAGTAATCGTGGCATTCAGGGCCTTAAATAATGCCCTCAAATTGTTTTCCAAATCGAAATATTACTTTTATTAGAGAATATGTGAGAAAATTTCAGAACAGCACTTCAATTCGTAAATTTGAATTATATTCTTCTTTTACATATAATTTAGTTTAAAATGTGAAATTTTTTTAAATCATTCGGAATTACACACACTTATTATTACACTGGGAATTTATTATATATCAACAATAATTTTAATTATTTCTATCAATCAACTCATGTCCCGAAGTCTTCAAATTTATGCTTTGATGTTCTCAAGAGAATTCATAGCATTATTTCTCAAGGTGTATAATAGCTCTAATTATCTATGTAAATAATATATATATATATATATATATATATATATATATATATATATATATATATATATATCATTAGGTTTGAGCTATATACAATTACGAATATCTGATGCATATTTTTCATCTGAGTAAATTTATCAACATTTGATTAAATGAATCGTTTAACAGATAATTCAGTTCTAAAAATATTGAAATCACATCATGTTATCTTAAATACAGAACCATCACAATTTTACAACATTAAGGGAAAATTCGATTGTAACATTTCATCTTTACAAACATAAAAAAAAAAGTATAGCGAAGTTCAAATATCTGTAAAACGCTCGTTATTTTAAAAGATATTTTACAGAAATGATCGCTCCTTATTCTATCTGCAGAATTTATAGGGATGTTATTTGCCTCCTCGTTTGATTGCTGTATATTTTTTCTATATATTCCAGACTTGATATATATATATCTTTTGCCAATTTGAACTATTCCATTAATTTGTAGTAACTGCTTCTACTAATGTCCAGTTCAGTTATATTAACGTACCGTTTTAAAGCAACACTAGGGTTATTTTGGCACCGACTTCTTACTTTTGAATCGCTGTCAGATGACGAGGACTACAACAGAGCTGCCACCCCCTCTCCAAACTTCCACAAGAGAGGGGTTTCTACTAATGAATATCTTTTTTAAAACAAAAGACTTTTAATGCAATTGAAAAAAAAATTTCAGCACTTCGTTAGAACTTATTGAAATAAATGAAATTATTTTGTATACAAATTAAACTAATTACAAACAGTGCATGTGATTGAAATATAAATTAAAATCAATTTGCTTAGAATAATTCTACCAACAAAAACGAAATACAAGTGTTTACCCTGATAAAACTAATTTTCTTTCAATTGTCGCTTATCATTTCTGCATATTATTTCTATCAGAAATTATTACTGTAATTCTGCTTCATACTGTTTCCGTCATTTAATTATGATTAAATATAATTTTGCTTTTCTATAGTATTCTGTTTACACATAAATAACTTACGAACTGGTATTATTGTTATTACAGTTGCAATAATTTAATTCGATAAAAAAAATGAAAATTTACAAAGAAATGAAATTTTCTGCAGCAAATGAAATAACGCCTCACTTATTGAATTTATCGATTCCATTTTGTGTTATAAAAAGCAGACAAGTCATCCTATGAATGATATGTTGCTGGATTCTTGTGATACGTTGCATGTTATCTTTCACCTTTAAAAGCATTTATAAAAAGGACAGCAAAATGGCAACATAAGCGAAGTAAGATCTGAAATATTCGTATATGACTTTACAAATATCAATTAATTTTGAAATTCATGGAATAGAAGATGAAATCGTATCAACCGATATTTTATACATATTTTATACGAAAGATGTTTTGTATTCAAAATATGTATTTATTACATTCCTTTTTTTTGCATTATTCAGTATATTGCCTTTATAATTTCTTACACTTGTCATTGAAATAGAAGGCATAAAATGTACAAATTTTCTAACATCTTTCATATAATGTTTTGTAAATTTGTGTTTAGGAAGTTAGCTTTGATAGCATTATTTCTCTTTCAACAAATGGTTCAGTGAACATATGAGATTAACTACTTTTATTGTTTGCTTAGCATTTCATTCAACTTTTGGAATATAATTCTTATCAATATGTCTCTTTTTTCAACTTTTATGAATGTGTTTATATATATATATATATATATTGCAGATTTTGCACATTGAAGACAACATGAGACACGTATTGCTTCATAAAATGTAATGAAATATAGAATTTTTAAAAAGTTTTTTGGAATGAAACTTTAAACTCTATAATGTAGCTTCTTATGATATAAAACTCGTTTCACATATTCAATATTTGATTAAGTATTTTATTTAAAGAAAGATTTAAATTCTTGCATTTGTAGTTATCTTTATGCACTAGATGACGACACGAAAATTTTTACACTAGATTTCTGGCATTGTGATATGCTGTTCCTACAGATTTCAAACTATAAAAAAAATGAATTCATAGAAATATTTATGCATTTCAACAAAGTTTTTCTTCCCCTTTAAAACAATATTTTACAATGTAAAAATATTGTGTTTTCCTTGTGCCTGATGAGTATTGGCGAATGGTAATTATCTTTAATCGTAAACATGCGATATGTTTAATTTAGAATTAACGGAACTTTATTTATTTATTTATTTACTATCAGTTTTCATTTCAAGAATAACGAATAAACCTGGACATTTTCGAATGTTTTTACTATGCAGGATTTTAAGAATGGATAAGATAGTTGCAAAAATAAGCTTTCAAATATTGTGGATATTCAGATTGATTCAAAATTCTACCTAAAAACTATTAAAGATGATAGGACCCAGGTAGAGAAATCGGTCACGATCACATAAAAATTTTAATAATAAAAGGTCAATAGGATTACCCAAAGGATGCTCATCAATGGTGCTATTTTTCTCTGTTGATATACAGAACGCGAACGGTGACAATACAATAATTTATGAATATTAAGATAGAGAATACAAATAGGAATGTCCAGTTTCATATGTGAATTGGTTGTTTCCGATTAGATATAGGACATTCCGAATAGATAAGTTCGAATACCTACATATACAATCGAATACCAGTGTATCCATCTCTATCGGAATCTAAGACAATGATTTTCTAGCAAATAATCTTCGTAGGCTGGTGGGAGTTCCATCTTCTTAAATTTATTTTTTACTTATTCATTATAAAAAAAAAAGTATTATAAACATTGAAAAATTCGAATTCGAAATTTTATTCGGTTTTAGAATCCAGAAATATGAATAATGGAATTTTTAAAAATGTATGTTTCTATTTTTGAATATAATAACTCAAAAATGCATTGTGCAAGACAGATGAAAATTTTTATACGATTCTGAAGAACTACTTTGTAGATTTCTGTTAAATTTTTAACGAAATCTAGTCACAAGATTTCAACTTATTTTGCGTTCTAAATACAAATGAACTTTATAACTACAAAAAGCAAAGATATATATAGATAAAATTTGGTTCCCATTTTTAGCATTTATTTATGTAATTTTGAATAAAATTTGTCAAAATATAAATAATGTGTATGTTTGTATTATCTCAATCATGTAAATGTAATATTCAAAACGCAGAACGGAATGAGATATAGTAAGTGATCTTGTAAATACAGCAGTATTTGTATATCCAATTTTTATATTAATCGGCTGAAAAATGGCGTCCAAATACATATTCGATTTCCAAGTATTTGTATATTATCCCCATGTCATCTATTATTTACAAAAAAAATGTCAAAAATATCCCACTAAATTCAATAAAAATGCTAAATTCATGCGAAATATTTATATTTCGTACTCTTTGTTCGTCAACGGATAAATATCTACGTCCTTGCCCACGGCCAACATTTTTGAATGTATTAGTTTCTTTTTTTTAAATTATGTGGAAATTAAAATATTGTGAAACATTTTTTATATACTACTCTATTAAAAAAATCAGATCATCAACCAATTCTTCAAATTAATTTCCTTCGATCTCTCTTCTAGAAATACAGCTTTACGGTAGCTTAGGTATTAGACTTTCACCCTGAATATAGAACTCTGAACATTCATCCAACATTAATGGAATTACATTATTGATGAGTATATGGGGATGACATTTCTCTATAATTAAATAAATCTCAAACGAATAATTCATATATATAAAGCAGCTATTGCAGATATTCGAAGTTTTGAATACATCACAAAATTGTATCTACGTGTAGTAAATAAAAGGAAAATTACTCATAACGATCAAAGCGAATATTAGAAATTATATTTCAATTTAATAATAAAGAAGGCGAATTCTAGAAAGAATTGAATTTTTTTAAAACCAACGGCAGTAGATTGAAATTTTTCACATACTGCCTAATGAAGGTGTAATCCTACGAGTAGGGCATCAAATTCAATGTAAGCCATAATTGGTTTTTCTTGAATTCTAGCACATGAGACTTTTATTCTTTGTATAGAAAAGAAAAATTGAATTCGAATTTTCAAAAACTTTTACTTAATACTGAAATCAAAATTTGATACAGAATTACATTTTCAGTAACATGATTATATACCAATACTCATTTACACAAACTGTACCGTTTCTGAGTTATTATGAGAGTTCACCGCACTCGAGCATTCGAACAGACATAATTCCTAGAAATGGGTTTTTATTAAAATTTGATAAAAATCTACATATTTGGAGTAAAGATCATAATAAGATAATTTTAAAAATCTGTATTTTCTGGAATTACAGTGGTCTCGAGATTTAAAAATCTCGATTTCGGATTTTTGGACGATTACAATACTTGCTCTGTGTATACTTCGGATACGAGAAAGAGAAAAACTGTCAATATAATAAGTGAAGAATTTGAATTTCATATTTTAGGCAAAGTATCCCATCTTATTTTTTATCAACCATTATTTCTGAACATATGCTGAAATTTAATCTTAGTTTTTAAAAGAATTCAGATTTAGTTTTAAAGTAACGCTATATTTTTTACTGCTAATGCGCTACATCTTGTTATACCTGATGCCTATATATTTTATGCATGCTTATACTTGAAATATTTAAAAGTACTGATCATGATTCGCCATAAAGCTTCATTACTATGGCAAGTTGCGAACTGTTTTTATAGTTGCTACCTAATAAATGATATTTCATGAATTATGTCATCAAAAACAATCATAAACATTTTAGTTGTCTGAAGAAAATAGAAGGAAATACTACGGAAGTTCTCAAGTTGAAACTTTCTCGTTACTAGCCGCCTTTGGCGATCAACATGCTTGTCCGTATTATTAACTCTCTAAGCTGATAAATAATTATGATGGATGTATTTTTTGAATTTTATCATCTTGTCATTTCATATGACATAAAAAACTCAATTGAGTGAATGTATTGCAACTATAAAAGAGTGCATATACTATGAAATAAAAGATGAAGTGAAAATCCTATAATGGAATTCAAAGCAGGCAATTGAATATTTTGATGGATGAGTTTGAATTCCATCATAGCATTTAAAAATATTGTTACGGTTGTACATCCAATTGCATAAAAACATATTATTAAGGGGGGGAAATGTAAGGAAATTGAATTGATATCATTGAAAAGGTAATATTTACTAAATAATTACTTTAGAAGATATTGAGATCAATTTCTATAAGCAAGTCATTGCAATTACCCATCTGGTGATGGTTAAGGCCCCTTTTTAATCTCGATTACACTTCCTCTCCTGAAGCCTATTTCTTGATTTCTTTAAAATCTTCTTTTCTCTCCCAGAATGAACTTCATGGCAATGCAGCGAACTCTCTTTGGAATATTTCTAATAACATTTTTCAGATTTATTAATTAACTATGCAAAGGGCTAGATTCAATACAGCTGTAAAAAACGTGCAATAAACCAGTCTGGATTTCGCACAATGATTTGTTTGATTTTTGTCATTCTAAAATAAGTAATAAGTATGATTTCTGTTTCAAGTGCTTGAAAGTTTTATATAACGCCGCGGTGGCCTATTTGTCAGGTTTCGGTTTCAGAACCGGATGGTTTCATATTCGTAATCCGATTCCACAGAAGTACCGTCATGTAAGCGGGTCTGGTGCACATTAAAGTATGCGGCCAAACGCGCTCCCGCTGGTGTTGTGTGGTGCGGAAGGGGTGGGAGGGCCAGCTCAGGTGTCATCCTCGTCATCTGACCGCGATTCAAAATTACGAGGTCCGTCTCAAAATAACCCTAGTGTTGCTTTAAAACGGGGCGTTAATATAACTTAATTACCTAACTTAACATTTTATATATAAATATTAGTAAAAAGAGGCTTAATCCCCCTCAAACAAAATTGTGACACTTAGACAAGATCGTAAACGATATTGGTCCACAAATTTTCATTTCCAGAAATCAACATATTTGTGTTACATAATATAATTAAAAAAATCGAATTATGAAAATTCTTCCGATCGATTGAAACGCGTAGTTGTAGATACAAGAGAAAATGCAAATTTTGATTTGTTTAAGTTATTATTTGTAATCTTAAATCAGCACTTACAGAGATTTAATTCAAGATTTACACATTAGATGCTAAAAGTATGAAGCAAATTTCTTTTATCCACGTCTTAGCGTTTCTAGAGTTTATAAGCCATGCCATAATACATGCTAGCAATGCCTTATAGGTTCACCACTTGATGCAGGACTGCAATATAGATGAAAATAATCTATTTATTATGTAAATCTGTGAACTGAATTTTATTCAACTTCCACTTTATACTTTGAATTCGCCATGTTCCCTTGTATTCGAACAGTCGGGAATGGATTTCGTTCAAAATTGCTACGAATCAACAAAGTTGGTGTAATTACTATATAAGAAATTTCATTCACCTAACTTTACCTAATTTCATGCTTTTGAATTATCGAGTTCACAGACATGCAGTTTGAAAATTATTTCTTTGAATTATGTCTGTCCAATCCTCCAACTTCGGAATTATGTTTTCCCTTAATTCAAATCGAGTTCGAGGTTATTTGAAACATGGATATTCGTGAAAATTTCAAGTTTGATTCTTTTGGAGTCCCACATTTTTTCTTTAAAAGTTTCGTATTCGGGAAAGTAAAAAGTAAAAAGGAAAAAAAAAAAAATGTGCATAAAATTTAATTTTTGAAAATTTAAATTTACATATTGCATCTAACAAAACAGAGATTATACTTTGTTTTTGTTGTGGCATATGGCACTTTACAAGCCATAGTTTTTTTTAGTAGAGCGAACTAGGGCCTAGAGTAAGAGTTAGCTACTTCATGCGTCACATTTGCTTGCACAACCCCTTTTTTCAGGCGCGGGGGGGGGACATTCACATACCTCACAGATAGAACAAAAACAACCATGCCCGAACCGGGTCGCCCAGATCACGGGGAGGACTCTCTACCCCTATGCCAGAACGCCGGCTTATACTTTGTCATATATATATATATTCATGATATCCAGGCTGAAAAACCTACCAAAAAGTTTTTAATAACACCAGGATCATACGGCTAGCTACAAAATTTAATTCTATTAGCCCCTTCATCTAAGAATTTATTTAATCTCGTAATCAGATGACACTTCCTGTTTGACACCTTTATTTTTATTCCAATTCTTCTGAAATTATAGAAGTCACTTGAGACATTAAGGCTTTACCCAGAGATTTGGTTTGGTATTGACACTCATGCCCAATGAATAGTATCACAGCTGCTATAGTATCACACAATCATCACAGATAAATCGAACTTCATCAGTACATTTAACAGAATATACATTCATTGTGTTTGTTCTTAATAAGTATGAGTATGACAATCTAAGACTATTCTATTAGTTTGAGCAATGAGCACAGGCGTGTCCATAAGAGATTTGAAAAAATATACAAAAGCTCCCAACAATTCAAATCGATAATGTAATTCTTAAATTACTCGTAATTGCTTACAAGGAAGCCTAATATTTAATTAAAACTATATTCGCAATATTTCCATTGATTAAATAAACAGAGGAGAAGTCCAATAATCAATAACTTTGTTGAGAATCGTTATTCAGCCTTGTCCTCGATATATCCAAACCAGCGGCAGTGGTTTCGCCAATACTTTATCGCATACTCCCTAAAAATGTTAATTAATTTGCATTTTAAACGAGTAGTTTCCAAATCGATATAAGCCAAAATTTGGTACACAATTACACCTGTAGTCACGAACTCACATACCAAATTTTGTATAGTTGCCATTGCGTTTTTGAGTTAACACTTTTACATCTGTCTGCAACTGCAGACCAACAGACGTCCAACCCTTTGTTGAGTTTGATTCAATATTGGATAAATGTCTACATTAAGACGTTAAATATATAAGCTTAATTTCAATCATGTAGCTCTCTTTGGTTTGTAACTATCGTGTTAAATTATATTCGAAGAGCAAGGCAGACTTTATCTGAACGGAATTCCCACAAATTTTGGCGCGAAAACACTATACAAAATTTCTTCCGTTTAGCTCCAAGCCGTTTTTGAGGTAAATTTATCACAGACGAATGTTTTCGAAAAATGTGTTTAGAGAACCCAGGAGAATCTAAAACGTAAATAATCGTAAAACCTCAATTTCCATTTTTTTTTTATTACGATTCCAATATTTTCTCTATATTTCATATACGAGAAAGTAAAAATTGAATATTATGCTGACGCACGCATTGAAGTACTATAGCAAAGTTAATCAGAAATAATTTCGAAATGCATCCAGGTAGGCCTCAATACACATTTGAAAATTTACTCAATTTAAAAATGAAAATCAATGTTTCCAAAGCGGATTTTGTTATGTTCTACAATGCAAATCGGAAAATAACCAACGCAACTAGAAAACATTCACCCTCCACCATCAAAGAACTTTTCGTCACATCTCACATTTTCAAGAAGTGCAGTATTTTAATCACTGTAAGCTAACATCAATTAAATGCACTACAGATTTAGTACTGTGATTTCTCCTGAATCTTCGCACTCCCATTTCCTTTCAATAACAAAGATTTTAAATTTAATATCTCTTATTTCACATTACAGTTTCGATACAAATTGGAATACTTGGAATATTTCATTTCAATTCATTAATCTTTTAATTAATAAATGTAATTTCATCAATTAGCAAGGAAAAATCGAAATCAATATTATTGATTTAATGCATAGAAAATTATTGGACAATTTTACACATATTAACTAAAGAACAAATACTCATAAAATATTACGATTTTTAAGCGCATTTTTGATATTAATTTCATGAACTGTATTCCCCCATCAAAGAAATTGAAACTCCAAAGAAAATTCGAACTAGTTTTCGATCATAAATCCTATGAATTTCTCGCTGAATAATAAATGATCTGAATAATAAATGATTAAAACTTTGATCCTAATACTTTCCCTTAATCGTCGAAATACGAATAAGTTTTCACATTTTTTTTCCCTTAATAATTCAAACTCGTAGTGTATTTCATGAATTCAAGTTGAGCCAGTTGAGGAACAGTGGTCTAAACTCACTTGATTTATAATAGCTTATTAATCTACAATTTTTGTTTATAATTATCTAACATACGTCAAAATATATTTTTAAAAGAAATACGATACGACATATCAAACAATTTAAACTGGACATTATTTCCAATTCATTGCTACACTCTTGTGCAAAAACAAAATATAATTTATTTTTTCACATAGAAATTCAATTTCGACTCATCTTCCATACTCTTAGCTATCCTAAAAATGGAATTTTAAACTGAATTATAGGATCCAGAGTAGCCATACAATAACTCAATAAATGCAGTGAGCGAGAGGGATTAAATTATAAGTACTTACAAAAAAAGGTTATTAAATTTAGAACAATTTGTGGTAATGATTGGCTATCCATTCGTATGCAAGAAACTTCCGAACTCCAAAATAATTAGAAGTTTGTTGGAAGAAATTTAGCAAATCTAAGTTTACGGCATCATTAAAGTACTAAAAATAATTTAAAAGTAGGTGAAAGCAATAGTAAGCAAACGATAGTTTGGAGTGAATTTTAATGGCACAAAAGCCAAACATGGTTATGATGCGTCAGTAGTATGCAAACGAAAATAAATTAGTAGCCTTTCAAAATTTTGACTTCAGCCAACAAAGTTCATGAACTTCATATATCAATTCACTTGTTTGTTTTATAATGCTTAATTTATTTACAATGCACAGCTTTCATCTATTTTTTTTCCGAGCTTGGATCTAATGACCATATTTTTGGACTCATTACAATGCTCAATCTTCGAAAATTAAAACTACAGAAACGGTTTCCAATCCATTTCTTCCCTCGTGCAGAAACAAGCTTAAGATCAAGTTAATTATTTTGTATAAAAATTACCACCCTTAAACCAATTTCACATAAATCTTTATATTCGAGATTTCACAAACCCCAAAATAAATTTTTTATTCCAATATCCATTAGCTTACGTCACTCAATAACTTAAAAAATAGCAGTGAGCGAGATGGATGAAATTTGGTATTATTGTCTCAAAGATTTTTGAAATTATTAATTTATAATTTTGTATTTGAGTTAATGATCGACTACTTGTCAATTTTTAAGGCAAGAATCGGACTCATTCCAAAACGGCTGGAAGTCAGGCAACGAGAGTTTAACATTCTGCCTGTAAAGCAGAACTGGAGTTTCAGGAATGATTCACTTGTAAGCCAAAGTAAATCATTGCATGCAAATGAAAACTAGTCTCTAATATTTCACACAGATGGGAGAAACTTTGCTCAGTAATTGCATTAAAGGCAGGATCAAATATTAAAACTAAACATATCGATGGAAAATAAAATGTTTCCCTAAATAACTAAAAATATTCAATACTGCATGAAACTCGGAGCCTTTCTGTTTCAAGCAAAGAGCGTTATTAGCAGAAACTTTAAATATTTATGCACATAATCAACATGCGCGTATTCTTCACCCAACACACTATCGAATTCATTTCACACACAATTCAACAATATTTGTATACACAATTAATACGTATTTAGATTAAGAGCGTTAATACCAATACCTGCGCCTGCACTTGTTAATGATTGATTTAGTAAAAAGTACGTTCGTTCATTGCGAATTAAATAAGAATTTAGATGCATACAGGATCCATTATTCTGATGTCTACATACATAATTTCAACCAAAAAATCCAGTCCAGTCTCGTTATCCAACAATTGCATGATAAAGACCAAATAAGCTGCTCTCCCCCTTTACACACAATTAAAATTTACGTCTTTGTATTGAAAAAATAAAACTGTGTTGTATGCTTTCTGTAATGTGGACCACTGGAAGTGATTTCCCCAAAATTTTCTCGCATGCAGGTTTTCTCATTCCATATAAAACTGTCGACTTTTGGCTAGACTTTAATCTGACAATTTTACTGAATATATCGTGTAATCTGCTACTAATAATAATTAGCATTTGGTAGGAAAAAGGTAGTCAAAAATGAAATTTATATTTTACATTCTTTTCCGATTTGATTAAAGCCAAAATTTAACATGGAACTGTAATTGTAATCAGAGAATGAACTACCCATTTCCATTTACTTGAAATATCGAATTTTTGAATTATTAAGGACTGACAGATAGTTAAAAAAATTTGATAACATTACCCGATATCTTTTTATCTAGTTATTTTATTTGGACCTGAACAAATAGACTACTGCTTAAGATATTCCATTCAAATATTTGATGCAAATTTGGTATGGAGTTCATGCATCAAATTATAGAGAACTAACTACTCAAAGTATGTCTGCTTTCGTGTTTACGGGTAGACAGACCGATGCCAAAGATGAATATTGTCTCTTTGTAGACAATAAAATAAAATAGCATTGGGAACATTGCTTCGAATATGATATACTGTCAATCAATTTTTAATGAATATGATCAATTTTTAAAAATATGTGTGTTCCCCCATTTTAAGTTTTATGCTAGAATCCGTGCAATTTATGAACTTCTCTCACCCAACGCATATGGGAGATTTGAATTTATTACGCCCTATCATTTTATTATTAGACTATCATAAGAAACGATTTCAACATCACCCGATTACATAAAAACACAATGTTCCAAGGACGAAGCAAATGAAAAATTTATTTTTCACCATAGTATGGCTCCCCTCAAACGTAATGAAAAGCTGTTTATTGCTTTAGAATTTACATTGTTGAAGTTCAGAATGCATATCTATTGCCAAATTAAATTTAGATGCTTCACATTGACACTGGACTTGCTACGATTCAATTTTAACCATTCATTAAACACTTTTAAATATTACTTATGATCTCTAAACACAATAACATATTATTACTATTAGTAAGATCTCCTAACTTTTGTCTCATGAATAGCTCATCTCATTATAATTACTTAATGCAATCACAAATTCAAACTGTCAAACCTACCACAAGAATTCTTGATGGAATTTTTAAAGGTCCACAAAATACCATTGCAATCCAACTCTAAACCAAATAATTTTACAATTAAAATAGGAATTTCTTCTAACGTTCCAACAATTCGACTTTTACAAATTTTTATCCTCTAATATTTTATTACATTTACTTTTTGTTATCAAATTCGACAAACACCAAATGTAGAATTGCAAGAGAGTACCAGAAACCCCGTACGCCTTTCAATATCGGCTATACATATCAAACATTCAGCGCATTCTTATTTAACCTAATCACTAAATTCTTCCATTATACCGAAATTTCTGGTGATTAAATTAAATATTTATTCTCATAAAAGAATGCTTTCTCAACATTCAGTATTTTTAAATTCATTTCATCATTAATTTTAGAACTTATTTAATAATAGAGACTTTGAAATGTTTTCAACTTCTGCCATAGAAAACCTTCCGTTTATGCTACATTCTCCTTTATACAATTATTTAGTAAATTTAAATTTATCAATTGTAAGGCTTAAAAATTTACCCTCATCTATATTTTATACATAAATTAGTATACAATACGAAATACCTTATTCAAAACTCAACACAACATTGCATACGTATTGTGTCATTTTATCTATGGCTTTTAATTAACAGTCTATAGCAATATTTTGGAACCCGCATTTAATGGTCATATTTAGAAAATATAAAATTTCAAGTGCACGCGTTCATTTTAATCATAAAAGGACTGGCTTTCTAAAATTAAATTTCTCACATCTCTCCTTTATTTCATGGGACATTTCTTTCTCCATAAAGAGAATTAAAGAAGCTCAGCTTTTCATAGCAAAATGTCTAATAATATTCAAATAAAATTTTTCTCTTTAGTTTTTATTTTAACCTAAAGAAATTACGATAATTTCGTTACTAACATTAACTAATTTATTACGAATTAAATTTTATTGACTAACAATGGATTAAATTTTAAAAAAATTGTTTTTGCAAATTATTATGAAAATTAATCTAACTAGCTAACTTCTTAAATATTTCATGCTCTTTAGTGCCGAATGCAGGAAGATTTACCTTCCTTCTCAAAACTCTGACATTGATTCTTTCATAATCATTTTAGGTTCTGGACTACAAAATTATTATGCATACAATACATCCAAAGTTGACAAAGAAGTGACATTCGACTTGAAACTAAATAATCCCTAAACATTCACTATTTAATGGCGGAAAAAGATTTAAATCGAATATTATGAAACATGATTAATAATTTTAAATATCAATTTATCTAACATTTCGAGTATTCTAAAGTAGTTGATCTGTGCGACTTAAAGAGGAAAAAACACCGACGCACTTTTGATGCTTGACCACAAAGCACTAGCATACCAGCTCATAAAATAGGCAAGCGTCTGGATGCAAGTGATGAGGGATCTCTAGTAAGTCTTTTTGGCTTCTACGAAATCTCCCTTTTGTGGGAGAGCTGTATTATTATTCAAAAAAGCATTGAATACGATATTTTTAGTCGGAGAAAAAAAAAGTCACAAGTTACATAACTAAAATATAAAGGCGCAAGAGTTGAAAGTTACAATGCTCTACTATTACTTCTTTGGACTTTGTAATAATTGTCTTTTTAGTCATAATTCGAGTCCTGAATCGTTCATAATGTCCATAAAGCAGTGGAAAGAAAGTAAAATCAATTAGCAGAATCAGAAAAAGTTACTATTTAGCAGAAAACCTAAATGCTTCCTGAGAATTCGTTGTTGTGTTCTCACATTTCGGAATTGGAAGTGATCGTCGATTTGATAATGCAGTAATGAAAGGATTAATAAATGCTTTTCAAAACATCAGTTAATTTGCATACAAGAATATGAAACATGTGAATTTAAAATATATTATTCGCATCTTTGAAATAGTCGCACAAACAGTTGAAGGTAGGAAATACCCGGTTATTGGAGATATAATTTTCAACCTTTATCAGATGACATTATTTTTCTTTTCGGTTTTCACTTTTTTTCTTTACAATGTTATTCTTTTTGACAACTTCTTTATACAAACTTTGTTTGCAAGGAGAAAACCAACTCATATTGAGGGTGCAAATTAAGATGAGCTTGAATTGATGTTAGAGAATATATTTGTATGTTTTGAAAAAACAGACAACCAGAATGGTTACCATAACAAAATTCCTCTGGTGAAGTAATAATATATTTCTTTCAGATTAAGATTTTTTGTTTTCTTCTTCTTCTTCTAATTACAATTTATATCCACGGTATCGGTCCACCACTCTTTGAAGCTGCAGCAAAAATTTAATAAGGGTATAGTTTGCCTAAATTTTTTTTACGAATGACAGATTAATATATTTCTGCTAAAAGCAAAACCTCTGCCATTTGGTGTTTCCAGAGAATCGTCAGATGACAACCACCACAGACCCCCTCTCCAGGATGCTGGATTAGAATGATTTGGTAGTAAAGTATGGATAACTGTCTCAAGATGTTTCTTTTCTTTCTGAAGGCTTGAGTTTCTAGCTGAAAATTAGATATTACCCTCCATTCGACCATCAGTACGATGCAAAAAGATTTCTAAAGGAGGAAACAAAGAAAAAATATTATCAAAGAAATTTATTAAGCATGCAACGCAAAGATA
Organism: Argiope bruennichi; assembly: GCF_947563725.1. Taxonomy (NCBI): domain Eukaryota; kingdom Metazoa; phylum Arthropoda; class Arachnida; order Araneae; family Araneidae; genus Argiope; species Argiope bruennichi. The sequence goes on from NC_079157.1 coordinate 99,379,321, forward strand.
AAACTTTTAAAACAAATTTAAAATAGCATACAAAGGATATGGAACATCTTGGGCTCAAACAACAGCACAGCAGAAAAACTTGAATTGGAAATTTAATACCTCAAATGAGTAAGAAATTTTGATAACTACTTTTAACACGCTGACAACAAAATTTCTCCTTCAGAGAAAATTTCGATGCGAGTGAAAACTTCGGTGTTTATTTTATATCTCCTTCGTTTAATTTGTTGTTCAAGTGAATCGCCTTGTTCATACTTATTATCTAATTAGATATTCACGGCCGTTAATAGGAGACGTCAAAGAAGTATGCTTCTTATTAAATATGGCCAAAATCAAGGCAGCAAACTTATTAATTTTGTTTGTGCCACTTAATGAGGATTTAAAACATAATGCTTATACGCTGGTGAAAGGTTTTCAGATTTACTTTAAATATTTACAAAACAAGTTTTTTATGTTCAATACCTAAAAACTGCAGTATTAATATTTGTTAGATAACAAATAAGGTGAATTTAAAACAATAATATAGCAGTTCACTGGATGTGTAAACCTTGAAATAAAAGGTTTAAAAAAAATATCAAAAACATTTAATACCCGACAATAACAAGCACAGATCTGTCAAAAAATTATATTAACACTTCTTAAAACTTACAAACTATAACCATTACATTAAAGCGAAATACGTCATTAAATTTATAATGTACCCTCTAAAAACACACGTAAATCGTATTTTCTTAAAGAAGCAATTACAAATATTTCTGTAAAAACTATCATTTTAAGCGATTTAACTATCATTTTAAGCGATTTTGAATACAAAAGTTTTAGAATATGCAATTCCTTCTGTTTCAATTCAAAACTATTTATATGTAATCCATGCAAGAAGAATGATCTTATGAATTGTCTGTTTACAGAAAAATCTCTATTCTTAGACATATAAATACTTCTTTTGACATTTCATTCCTTTCAATGTCAAAACTGGATCTTTTATGTTGATCGAAACATGGAAGGAAGTCATAACTTCATATTATATGAATCCAAAATTGCATTTTTTATAATTAAAAAAATTACAAATTAAAGATTTCAAATGTCATCTCATCAATACACTAATATGCACTACCCTATATAAGGCTGATTTACAACCAGGGTCTTGAAATTTAAATGTTAAGAAAGAGTTCTTAATTAGAAAAATAAAAATCTATTATTGTGGTAAAGCATCTGCGTAGATTACAACCGTGGCGAACATCGACAACCAAACATCTGTTGCCAACATTCGTTTTCACAAGTTAACATAAGCTAAGCGATTACAATTCTTTCATCGATACACAAAGTGTACCTTACATTCGGCCCCGCTCAATATAAAATTTAGACAGACAGAAGAAATTTTAAATTGAAGCATAAAAATAAAAGAAACAAAGTTTTCGTTCAATTCTCTGGGGAACACAGACCATTTAATATCGTTTTGATGATGGCTCAGTGGCTCTCATTCTCTTCGTCTGTGCTTTTTTCCTCGATGGTTGGTGAATTTCGTTTAAAGTAATGGCAAATATGTTGTACGTGGACAACCTTGATAAATTTGTTCTGCTGTGTTGTAGACTTGATCTCGTAGCACACGGCCCCGACTGGACGTATAATCACAAATGGTCCTTTGAAAATAGGAGAAAGTTTGTGATCTCCGTTTTTCGGCCAGTCGTATAATACGAGATCTCCTGCCTTGAAGGAATGGGATCTGCGATGGAGATCAAATCGTTTCTTGTTCTCCAAATGTGTTTCATACATATTATTTGCTGCTTCTGCCCTGGCCAAAGTTAAAAGGTCTAATTGGTCTTCACGTGGCGTGTCATCTATGAAGCTACCAATGTGAAGTTCACGTGGAAGGCGTGGCTCATATCCATGAAGTAAATAAAATGGTGATTTCTTACTAGAATTTTGTTTCGTGGTGTTAATTGCAAGTAAGGCATTTGGAAGTAATTCGTCCCATTTTTTCATGTTTTTGTCAGTCATTTTTTTCAAAGAGGACACACTGATGCCGTTGGCTCGTTCAACGTTACTGTTAGCTTGTGGTGAATAAGGTGGTGTCGTTGATTGTGCGATTCCATATTTTTGAAGAAACCGCTGAGTGTGACGTGCGGTAAATGCTGTTCCTCCATCTGATAGATATGGACAGCCAAATATGTATTTAAGTATTATATTATGATACAGAGCATCAGTCACTGTATGAGCGGCGAGAGATGCAGAAGGTGTTGCAATTACATAGCGTGTGGCGTGGTCAATTTGGACAAGCATATTTGTATTTCCATTTCTTGTTTCTGGCAAACAGATTATGTGGTCAGCAGATACAATTTCCCAAGGTGTGGATGGAATCGGCAATTGCTTCAAAAGACCATAGGGATTAGCAGTACGTCGGTTGACAATTTGGCATTTATGACAGCTTCGAACATATGCTTTACAGTCCTTGCGCATATTTGGCCACCAATAACGTAATTCCAAATTGTAAAGAGTTTTTGTTTGCGTCCATATGTCCAACATCATCGTGACAAGCGATCAGAGTTTTCTCTCTCATTGTCTTAGGAATCACTACTACAGATTTCGAATTATTAACTCGCACAAGAGTGTTGTTATCGATATTGTAATTGCATATGATTGACATTGTCCTTTTGTTTGGATTTTTTTCTCTGAGTAAGCGAAAAATATACTGACCAAAGTCATCACTTTTCTGTTTCACTCAAATGTCTGATTCATAACATTCAGTAACTTTTAAACAAACAGGTGGTGTTGGGAAACGTGAAAGGTGATCAGCGATGACATTTTGCTTTCCGGGTCGTTGCTCAGTTGTGAAATCAAATTGAGCCAAATCCACTAAATATCGTGCAAATTTTCGATTAATTGCAGATTTTGCAACTACATAAGCGGTTGTATAGTTGTCTGCTTTGAGTTGAAACTTGTGACCTAGGAGATAGAGTCGAAATTTTTCAGTTAGTTACTGTGGTAGCGTGTTTCAGCATCTTTTAAGGTACGTGAAGCATATTCAATGACACGACGCTTTCCATTCTGTTCTTGAGATAAAACTGCTCCTAGTTCAGAATGAGATGCATCAGTTTCTACAAAGGTTGGTAATCCTTGTTTGAAATACGAAAGAATTGGAGCAGTAGTAATTGCAGTTTTTAAAGATTCAAATGTACGCTGTTGGTCATCTGTTAAAACTATGGGAGCATTGTTGGTCTTCTTTTCTAAACCTTTTAAAACGCTTGTTAAAGGTTTAGCAATAACAGCATAGTTACGAATATACTTTCGAAACTGATTAGCAAATCCAAGGAAACTACGAACTTCATGAATTTATTTGAGAGTTAGGTAACGTTCAATTGCTGCTATGCGTTCCAGATCAGGACGAACACCATCTTGAGAAATAATTCGACCAAAAAGAGTGATTTCTGATACTGCAAATTGCGTTTTTTCTCGTGTCAGCTTGAAGAGAACTTTTTGAGTTGCTTCAAAGATTTTATATATAACTTTGAGATGATTATTGAAGTCATCATGAGAAGTTGATATATCATCAATGTATGTGTTGACATTGTGGTGTACCAGATGATTGTCGGATAATTTAATCGTTCTTGTCATTGTATATGGGCCATTTGTGACACCAAAAGGCATTCGAAGAAATTCATAATGTCCGTCAGGAGTGACAAATCCAGTTTTGTAGGTGTCAATGTCTCTTATGGGAATGCAGTGAAATGCAGATTTTACATCCATTTTAGAATTTTAGCTCTTGCCTGCCATGCGTTGAATAACGTCTTCCATTTGGTCGATTGGATACGGATCAATATTTGTGATAAGATTAATAGTGCGAGAGAAATCTACCGCAACTCTCCTAAGAGTACTTTCATGAAAGGGCTGCTCCACAATGAAAGCTGGTGCTGCGTACGGCGAGTTGGAATGACGGCAAATACCTTGTTTTAACCATTTTTCAATTTGCGTTTTTAGAAACTGGCGATCAGGCTCTGAAAGTCTATAAGGTCTACATCTAATAGGATTTTCATGTTGCAATTCGATTTTGAATTCCACATATGGACATAGTCCAATGTTATCATCATTCGAATAAAAAACATCAGTAAATTTGCCAATTAGTGCATCAAGTTGAGCTTGTTGAGTTGTAGACAGTCCTGCGGATTTAGGGATAAGGTTTGTTTCGGATGAAATTATATTGGGTGTTGCTTCTGGCAAAGTAACGTCATCTAATGATGGTAGTGAGGGTGGATGAAGAGCGACACAGTTGATGCTGGGTTTCGAAGCATGAATACATTCGTACAAATGAAATGAAGTTGGAGTAGAAATACATAATGAGCCATTAGGGTCGTAAGTGCATCTAGCTTGAACTTGTTGTTGCCAATCGAATCATAAAATAAGCTTAAATGGAAGCTGGGTGCACACTCCAATTTTAAGCATCATATGTTCCAAATTACCAACAATTATGTTTAAAGAAATCCAACCTATTGGCTTTATTTCATGGTCAACAACTTGGAACTGCCCATCAGTCCACGGGTTAATAACAATATCATTTGGAACACAAGATTGTTGAATGACTGTGATATCTGCACATGGATCACAGAGGGCTTGAATTTCTGTATCATTGTTGATAATAACAGGTATTAAGGCACGTATGTTAGTTTCAGTTCTAATACAATTTATGGAATTATTATTTGCACTATTTGCGGTTGTAGATCTTCCATATGTCGAGTTGCGATTGTTGTTGTTGCGGCGGGAATTTGAAGAGTTCAAACTTATAGTTTTGACTACTGTGTTATTATCAGAACTAGTTGTACTGCTAGAAGATGGGATTTGGGCATTAGTTTGACTGTTGGTATATTGATTTTGTCGTGACGCGTTTCTTGGTTGAGCTATGGTTGAACCACGTGGAGGAGGTGGTAAACTGCACATAAAAGATGCATGGCCTTTGTTTCCACATCTCCAACAAGTAATATCAATAACATCGTCAGTTACTGGATTGTATTTACGACGTTGTTCATCATGTGTATAAGAAGATCGAATTTGAGATTTCGGAGAATGTTTCTTATGCTCTTGTTTTGCACTGCGAATAGCATCAAGTGCAGTTGCCCTGTCAATTAATTCTTCAACAGTATTCATATTTTGAGTAGCTAATGCAAGTTGCCATTTTTCCTCGGTAATATCACCTATGATCATAGAAATACGGTCAGGTTGGGGAATGGTGAAGGGAGCTTTTTCCAAAAGAGCGTCTTTTGAATAAATATAATCTACTAAACTTTCATTATGCCTCAAATTCCGTTCATTTTGGTGAGCCAAAAAATCTTGCATTGTAATACGCCTTTTAAATCTTGAGGCGAGAGCATTTTTCCAAGTAATCCAATCATTAAAATTTTTTCCTGTTGTTAATTGCCAATTTTTTGTAGATCCTGAGAGGCGAGAAATAGCATTAGTTAATTTTAATTCGTCGGACCAGTTAGCTAAAGTTGAAATTCTTTCAACTTCCTTTAACCATTCAAGTGCATTTTCAATTATATCACCTTTAAATATTTGGATTGAATTTGCAGTGTCATTTGTAGATGTGATTTGAATCACATTTGGATTTACTTGTCTTTCTAAAAATAGTTTTTGCGATTCCATTAATGTAGAAAGAATAGCTGCGATATTCGGATCTATTTGAGAGGGCGGAGGCATAGGAAGTGGCGATTGTGTAGAAGAATTACTTAAAAGTTCTACTTGTTTTAGCAGAGATTCAATCTCTGTCAATAAATGTGCATTATCAGAAATTGCCCCCTCAGCGTTATTAAGATTCTGCACTCGAAGAACATTTAATTCTTCCAAAGTTCCTTCACTATTTCTTTTATTATTATCCTCTACAATACGCAAAATTAATTCATTCTTATTTCCAGTTAGCGAAAGATTTCTGAAACGTAATTCTTTTTTCAGTTGAACTATCGTTCAAGTTTGCAGCGGTTGCGAGTCTAAAGAATTAAAAATGATATCATCTTTTGTTGACATTTTTTTTTAAATTTCTGTTCACTGTTCTTGACGAACGAAATAAATTAGCGAAGATTGCTTGGCTACGTTCTTGTTTAAAAAGCGATGATTGCTTGGCGACGTTCTTGTTTAAAATGCAAGCAATACATTTTGCAAAGAGAATAATATTTTTGAAGGTAATGCGAAATGAATATTCAACATTCGTTAGAATACTCGCACTGATTTGTACAAGGTTTTATCACAAGTAAAATGAAAGTATATAAAGTATCTCATAAACTTCACTTACTATGCGTGGGCGTTTTTTGGAATACGTTCAGGCAGAAACAATCTTGGCGAGATTATCATTCCTTGGCGAGGATTCTGAAAGCTCCAAAGAATGCTTAACGAGTGCGATGTTTTTTTATAGAATATTATTTGAAATTCCCTTTGTAAGTCCATTAGATTCCGGCTGCTCCATATAAGGCTGATTTACAATCAGGGTCTTGAAATTTAAATGTTAAGAAAGAGTTCTTAATTAGAAAAATAAAAATCTATTATTGTGGTAAAGCATCTGCGTAGATTACAACCGTGGCGAGCATCGACAACCAAACATCTGTTACCAAAATTCGTTTTCACAAGTTAACATAAGCTAAGCGATTACAATTCTTTCATCGATACACAAAGTGTACCTTACACCTATCTAATAGTAAATATTTAAAACCAGATATAGAAAGTCTGAAAATCAATCATTTGAATACGACTCTGAAAGTTATTTATACAAAAAATAAAAATATTTCAGTTTATCATTTAATAAAATATTTCATCTAAAATAGTTTTTACTACAACATAAAGCCTCGAGTTTGATAAATTCCACAATTTATAATTTTGTGTTCACTACACAATAGTATTTTAACTAGATAGATTAAGGAAGTTGAATAATTTTGAATTTTGACGTTTCCATTTTCTTCTGGAAGTCGGTATTGCATTACATTTAAAACCAAAATTATATATAGACACAGCTAATAACTCCATTTTAAGGTATCCATTAAAATATTGTGCTCCGTTTTAATTAAAGATTAATATACTAGTTTTTAATTAGCAGGAGTTTCTCAGATTGTCAGCAACAAATTACTATTTAATTAATGATGATTTTACAATTTCAAAGAGTCAAACTTTATTGAATGAATTTTCGAAAACATCTTTATTTTATAACACCATAACGTTATTCGGTGTCGAATAAATAGTATAGCAGCAGATACTTGGTTCTCCTTTCCACATTTTAGCAAGGAATTTGAAAATTTTCGTCATTTTTAATCATTTTTCATGGTGATTACATAGAAAACGTTTTTGGGGTTCCAGGTTAATTAGGAGAGAATTTACAACTAAATATACCTAGAACGTCCGCTGGGTGTTGTATCAACATCAATGCAATTTATCATTATAAATATTTATTGATACCATTAGTAAAACAAAATTCCAAAGCTCTATCGCAAATTTGTTTTACTTTGAATACAGTGTTATTTGGTTCACTACGGAATGGAATCAATTATACTAAAATTGTTGTATCTAAGTGTTTTGTTACACAACATTTACTTATCTGCGAATTTCAAAAATGCACAGTTTAGGTGTGTGTTATGTAATTATTTATTTTAAATCAAATATTATTGAAATAGATTTTTTTTTCGATATATATCTAAACAGAGACATTCTATAGGAGTGCGCTACTATTGCAACTGCTGATGATTCATCACATGGTTTTGTGAAAAATAATAAGTACTTAAGCTAATTTAATCTTAAAAATTTATGTTTTCAAGGGGTGACTGCGTGAATTTCAATACGACGTTGATGATTTTAACCATAAAAATAGATATTTATTGCATTCTGGAATGTGTATTGTACAAAAAGCAAGTATTGTAATCATTAAGAAATTCGAACTAGAGATTACTCCATTTCAAATCCAATTTTTTAGTTGGTTTGTTTTAACTGCCATTGCCGGAAGGTAACTCAAAAATGCTTTGCTTCAGACGGATCAAACTTTTGTGTGATCTTTAAACCAAATTTTCGATTTCTATGAAATTTTTTAGCAAAAGCCAATCCCACGACGTTTCCCTTCGTTTGAAAACAAATGCATTCGATAACTACAAAATGTAAATAGTTGGATGAATAAAATTTAGTTCTAGCATCTAAAGCGTGATTTCATGGAACTTTTGGAACAAAATTTCTTGATATACTGACCGACTCCGTTTCTGTATTTTCGCTTGCATATGAATGATAACTCAAAAATACAATTTAGGCAAAGAAATTTAGTATGCGATTTTACCATTTAAAATGCAGAAATGCATCAACATTCAAATACAATTCGTAGAGGAGTAGACCATTTATTGATATGTGTATTCTCATGCATGGAAATGCAATAACAAAACTTCAAAGATGTATACAAATGAACTTTGGTATGCAGAATTGTAAATAGAATTGCTAAGTTTTGATTTCAAGCGGGAAAGTATAAAGCGTAAGCGTAGAAAATGCATATTATTTATATCACTATACTAAAAAGTACAAAGCTTTAATACGTGGGAATCCTAAACTAAAAATCTCAGTATTGCCCAAGATGTTCTGTATTCATTTAGGGAGAGGGAATATCTTTATTAGGAAGGTTGCAAGGAAGTTTTGAGAAGACCGTTTTAGATTTCTTTTTTAAGAAAATAATTTGAAATTTACTGGAATATAATTAGTTCTTTGGTAATTAGTTGTGTTAGGACACTTTTTAGACGGGGTGCACCTCTTATTTTAATCTATGATATCACACTACTGATAATAGCTTCTTAGAGAATTTAAGAGAAAGATTTATAGACAAATATAAAAGTTTTTCTACAATTAATATATATTTCGATATTGATGACCTAGACAAAATTTGTTTTTGCTTTTTCTACAAATATTTGAAGCTCTATAATTTTATGCAACTGATACAATTATATAATAAAATACCTTTAATTAAGTTTTTAATCTAAGTTTCAACAATAAGAAGGTTCATTCAGAAAAAGAAGTCAAGTGGTAGAGTCCCAAGCAAATGCGTTTGGGAAATCTAACATCAAAATAGAAAAAGCATCTGAATCTCGAAACCTGCCAAAAGCCTGATTCAAAATTAAGAAATGCTGTTAACTTCCGCAGATTTTTGAAAAAAATATGAATCGTGAAATTACTGTATTTGTTATAGTGGAGAAGCTACTTCATATTTTACTATAAGTTTCGTGTTACTGAGGAATAATTTATACGAAGAAATTTTTTGAAATGTTATGTAAACTTAAAAAAAAAAAATTATAAAAAAAAATCAAAAGTTGACTCACTAAGCATTGATATACATCAAAGCGTCCCAAATGTACAGCAGTGAACAAAAATATGGCACACCTCCGTAACTTGTTATTTATTATTTCATCTTCATAAAACTGATGTCGATGGAATTGACTTAAAGAGATTCGTTTGTTCCAATCAACAAATCGATTTCGGAATTAATTAACAATTCCTAATTTTTTCCATTACGGCTTTTATTTTTCTGAATAGATTTATTGCGATGACATTAACATAGAAGTTTGGCATGACATAACATTAACGATAGAAGTTTATGAATTTCAAATGTAGTTTCAAGAGTTACAGTGTTTTGAAAAATGAGCCTTTCAATGTTAAATGATTTATGAACTCGCGCAGATATTAGATTGTTATACATTTTTTAAAACAATCTCTTACTACATTTTTTTTCATTAAGATGTGCAGCAAACGGATGAATTATACAAATTAAATATTTTTATGAATTTTTAATTATTAATGCGGAAAAAGTGAATTTAACATAAGAAAAAGGTTTGCATGAGATCGAAATTTACACAATAAAATTAACAGATGTTCCCATATTTCAAATATTGTTGTTGTTATTTATGGCATCTAGACAAGCCCGAAGTCAGCAATTTAAGCCGAGTATGTGCAGTAGATTCTGAGGCTAAAGGCCCCTGAGCACCCGAGGGCAGAACTCTGACTTCTAGCTCCTGTGAAGATGAACTCACATACTCGCTTTCACGGCTCTTTCATACACTTCACAGAGAAAACACAGGGAAAGGTATAAAAGATGCGCCAGAAACTCGTAAAAACTTCAAAAAAACCTAAATAATAAAGAAACGCAATGCTCGAAAAAAATGCGGTTTCGGAATATGTTGAAAGTTTTTGTATTTTCCCCCATTAAAAATGATTCAAAATATGACTGACAAATGGACTCAAATGTCAAATCCAGATGTTATCTACAAAAGAAGATAACTAATTAACACAAGGTTAGAAACGGATCCGTCATTTGATGCCAGCAGAATGATTTCGTTCTTGAGCATTAGTGATTCAACTTTTGCATAATACCGATGAATAATAACTAAATCATTGTGAAATTTCCGCTCGGTGAAAGGAATCAAGACGAGCAAAAGCCGTTTCTTTTTTAATAGGATACTATGTTGGCCACATCCCTGTTGGATAGCCATGAGAAATTTGACAGCCGAGACATCAATAGGAAGTAGAAGTGCACGTTAAGTTGAGAGATTAATGAGGATTCCGGAAATGTAGATCCGACGCAATTAGCGCAGCATTTTGAAACTGCACACGTACCAAACAGAAGCACTTCACCACATAATTCCAGTCGATTCCGATGAAAGATAAGCCTGTGCAGGATGAGCGCTTGCACAAATGGAATCTGACCCACAATAGTTGCAGTACATCATGTGGATAGATGAAGCCCATTTTTTATTGTACCGGCTACAAGTCCAAATCACCAAATTCTTTGCGTGTGACTGTTCGATCACCACTTCCCTCATTCTGGACTTTTTTATTTTGAAGAACATTGTTCCATCTCCGGTTGGAAAACCTGTTCTGCCTTTACAGAATCTTGTGCTTTTGTGACACCACGGTACGTCTGCATTGCAGCAAAGATGTGTGTTACCTGCCGTCATCTTCATGCGCAGTATGATGTTCCGTCTCGCGTTGTTCGTTCCGTCAGAATGTTCATCCTCGATACATTCCCTGAGAACCTAATGATAAGTCGAGGATGTAAGATTACCCCTTAACTGGGGAGGTGAAATTGTAGAACTTAACTGGGGATACCATTTCACTACGAGACCGCATTTCATTTACACTCAAATTAAATTTTCTAATGAATGTATTAGTATGAAAAATTGCCAATACATTTCGCAGATATTTTTTTCTCGAGATAGATATATTTTAGAAATTTTTCAGAATATATTATCCTTGAAAAAAGTAAATGCGTTGGAATACATTTTCTCCTCAAATTACACATAACAATAAATAATAATCTTGAAAAAAAAAAAACATGTTATTTTTTTTTTTTACTTTTTAAATCAATTATTTTTACAGTATATGAAGGTATATAGAAGACAATATAAAATTCAGCAATTATTTGATAAATAAAAAAAATGCAAAAGGGTAAAATTTGCCTTTTTTTTTATCGTGCTTTCATAGCACGGTTTTCTAAAGCATTTTAAACATACATGTTAAGAACTAGTATAAAAATCAACCTATAAATTCTGTACTTATATCTCTTGGTATATTAATAAATTTGATAAAGTTTTCGAAATACATTATGACTGGAAAAATTAATTATGTTTGAACATAAATATCAAAATCAGTTGAATACGAAGTTTTATCGAAAACCTCTTCTGTACAATTATCGTCATCACTAAAATCACTTTTTGCTTCATTTAAAATTGTCTGGAGCAATGCTTTATAATATGATCAGTAAATTGGATGATATTTTGGCCCTCCAGTTTTAGTGCCATCTGCTAAGCCTTGTTTATCACTGGGACACTAACAGGGAGCTGCGGTCTTAGAGACCACACTCAAAGAAATAACTGACTTATTTTAAAAAGCATCCGCTGAAATCGGTTGAAAAAGTGCACTGTATTGAATGTCACAAAACAGGAAGCTACAGGGTCAATCCATTCAATTGAGCTAAAAATAGAATAGGGGTGACCGAAAATCCATCGCTAGAGGTTTCACAGACTGCACGTCCCCAGTTAAGGGTTAAGTGACCCCCAAGATCGCCAGACGGACTTTTGGTTATGGAAATAACTAAAGTCTGGTGTCTACTGGTTCTCTCCAGCCACTTCGGCGGAATAATAAGGTACTGTTCAACGGGTCTTCGGTGAGATCGATGCCGACATGCTAAATTCAACTGCTAGTTACGCGCATTACTTGCTCAATACCTTGTGGTGGCGGTCTTATTAAACATCTTTTTGCTTTAAAAGCTTTGCTTTTAATAAAAGATTCTAAGTTACTGTGCTTTCTTTCCCTGATATGCATAAACAATCTCAGTTTAACGCGTGAACACCAACTATCGTCCATTTTTTTCTTTAATTATTTTTAGTGGGGAAAAAAAAATGCAAAACTCTCTGAACGTATTTACGGAAACTGCAACTCCTTTCAAGCATTATTTTTATTCAATGATTTTTTTTTAAAGTTTGCAAGAATTTGTGACGCATCCTGTGTTTGTGAAATTTCTAAAATCCACACAGGGAATAGATGCTCCTCTTTTGAGGGATCATATACTAAAGTAATTTGAATTTATAAATTTCCGATAAATTTCATCTTCCACGAAGAAAATATTGTCACCGTTATATAAATCTCAAATTTATTTTCTAATCATACGATTTTAATAATAAAAATCTTTTATTTTAAAAAAAGGACTTTTTTATTCCGCTCACAGGATAGAAATATGGATTTGAGGGCAGATTAAATGTAGAAATATCAAATCGATTGTTATTCTTTACCAGCAGTTATCGTTTTGAAATAAATGATTTTTTAAAAAAAAAATTAAGAAAATCAGGACCATTTCTTACCCTTCAGTAAGTGAACTAATATTAAAATGAGGAAATGAACCGACGCCTATTATTTATATATGTAATAAGTTAGTACTAAGCACTCATTCGCAAATTTCTTTGATTAGATGAGGGATAATATCAACATATTAAAATAATCAACCCTCTAATTATAAAGTAGTTTCCTCTTTTACAGCTGTATTAACGTAAAAAATAATTTTAAACCAGGAGCTCAAAGACTCATAGCATGATAGTATATAAAACTGGATTCGCTTGTCATTTTTCATTCAGAATACATCAGCCGTTACATAACAAAAAGAATATCCATCACTTTGTTATTTTTACTCTTTATAGTACTAATTTTTTTCAATTAATTCAACGCAACTCATTGTGCAATTGACAGACAGAATGCTAGTCTACAAATATTAGAAGGTTAAAAATAAATTTAAAAGTACCATAGAGCCCCACGAAGAATTTTCAACCAATTCAAGATTCTAAAACCCACCTATTTTTAAGATTAATGTATTCCCGGACAGAATGGTGCAATTTTAAAAACTTTTTTTCTCAACTCAAAGCGGTCTGAAAAGTGATAATCCACTGAAATCTAGTATTCACGTTATTCGAAACCTACAGTTCTTTGCTCAATATAATTCGCATACGGACAAGTGAAATATGTTAAAAAAATTAAGTGAAATGTTATAGAAATATTTAAGCAATATTTCAGTGTTGAAAGCAATTGATAAAATATAATTGAATTTTATGTAAAAAAACCCATGAGTATCATTATTATTATTATAAATTAACCTTATGTACTTTAATCTCCAATCATTTCTCTCTGAAAATAAAATTCTCTCCTTTGAATGAACTCCGATAATTTCATTGGCTTAAAATGATTTTATGGTATTCGCATCTCACAAATCAGCATCTTATTTAAATTTGCATATACAAGATATTTTAATCGTCATGATTGTTATTAAATCCTTAAATTGGCAGGACTGATAAGGATGAATGACGTATAGATCTGAAAATTAATTGGAGTGCCTCAATCTATAAAAAGGATATATGTAAAAAGGAAATATTTCTGAATCGAAAACGCATGCTGATATTAAGAATATAATTGATTCGTGATGATTATATTTCTCAAATTTCTTAAAATGCAAACGATTTTTTTTCTTTGCTAATTAACGTGTTCAAATAACTTAACGCCCGGCCCCCGGCGGGTTGACTTTTTTTAGGCGGATTTTTCAAATATATATAA